>NC_084824.1:55437075-55538168 GCF_958449725.1 Rosa rugosa
CAGATTTGGTCAAACCGTCGAAGTGTCAAACTGAAAAATAAGGAAACAAAATAAGTTTTAATAATTCGGGCAGGGCCGGGCCTTTGAGGGATTTCAGCGAACCAAACCGAAGCCCGTCCCGTTTTAATGGAACGGGCCCAAACAGTGAAATATGAAGTTTCAAAACCGTTCCGTCCGGGCAGTTTTCGATACGGGCCCAGGTCGGGTTCGGTTTTCCGGTTTCAAGTGCCCACCCCTAGTCCAAAGTTGGCAATGAAAAGCCAGAGCTCATGGAGTATTTGTTGAAAAAAGTTACAACAATCTGCATTGTGGGTGTTGGCTTACTTGTCAAAGGGTTACCGTCTGTGATGGCTTAGTTCCTAGCCTTCAACCGTTACACTCAACAATTTTACATACCCAATAGGACATGAGCTTATTATTGGTTTTTTGTAAGGCCGAACCGGAAAGTGACACCAAAGTCAACGATTCGATGTCGTTTATAACACCGACTGGCCGATTCTGTCTGGTTTCCCTTTCTTTGTGGCAGTTCGCTACCAGTTTTGGCCCTAAACCCTAAACAGGCCCTAACCATGCTCCAAATTCAACCAGCTCCTTGATAACAAACAAGGACAGGTAACAACAACACTCATTAGAGGTGAAGATGGTTTCTTGGCCGCCAAGACAAGTAGGCCATACACTTAAAATATCGAGCGCAGGGGCAAAATCGTCAGCGCAAGAGAAAAATTCATTAAACCCTTCCTTCCCTCCCTCCCTTTCCCGTCGTCGTGGCCATCTCTCTCCCCGCGTCTTTAGCTCTCTCTCTCTCTCTCTCTCTCTCTCTCTAGAGTCCTGAATCTCCGACGACCTCCGATTGCCGCAGCACCGTAGTCATCTACGCCTTCCTTTCACGCATCAAAGCCATTCTTCACTGCACACCTCGAACCTCGAAACTCCGCCGGGGTTTGTTTCTCAAACCTCTCTGCCGATTGCCGCCGGCGGCGGCCACTTCTCACGGCGTCTTTGGTAGCTATACCTTAATCTTTTCATGGGCTTTACTTTGCAACTTACAATTTATGTTTTGATTCAGTATGCTCAGAGTTGCCATTATAGACCACCGTCCCTAAAAAGCCCCAAGCTTTTGTTTGTTTGGCCAAAAATGCTTATAGTCTTAGCCTTCATCTACACTAGTGCTCTCTGTAGGCTCATTGCTTAGGTTGCTATAGTTTCAGAGATGATTGATTCTTTTTTGGCTCTGATCCCTTCTTATGCAACGAAATACTACTTTTTTTTGTTAGTCTATGCATTTCTCTTTAGTCTCTGTTGTAGCTCTTACACTGTTTTGTTCTTTTGCAAACTACAGCCTCTTACATTTTGATTGTTAGTCCTCCCAACAATCTGTCCAAGTCGGACTCGATGCCATGTTCAAGGTCCGTCTCCCTTTCTTTATTTACATTTTCAGCTAGCGTTGTGGGATTCATTTTATTCAGTAGAGAAAGGAGTGGCCTTTGAGTATGTTCATGAATTGATTTCTTCATAACTGTCTATTGCTAGTCCTTTTAATTTATGAATTCATGTTGCAAATGAGAAACCTAAAGGTCAAAGTTTTCTCCCAGTCATCTCACTGAATGGATATAAATATGCTAAGATGATTGGCTTGGTATTGAAAATGCAGATTGTTGATGTTCAGAAATTTTAGGAGAGTTTCAGAGTCGGTTGTTACAAGCCTGAAACCAAGCTATCCAGAACCCGGAAAGTATGGAACTATTACTAGAGTTGGCCTTGGTCTTCCCCAATACAGATTATACACGGACTATATCTTGCCTACTAGAGGGAATAACGCATTATTATTGTTTAATAAAACGAAGAGGAATTATTCCAAGAGTGGTTCTGTCATGACACATCATACCCAACTTGCTTTGAAAAGGCTCTTCAAAAGATTCACTTTAAGTGGTTCTAGATTCCGTCCTGTGAGTAAGTTTGCTCAAGCAGTCTCCTTGTTCATAACTCGGCCTAACTTTTTACTGCCCGGTACTTTTGCCATCACAAGTGGGAAGCTAGCATGGGCACAGAGGTCTCTGGCAGAAATGGACCAGTCGCAGAATACTATATACATGCGTGCTCAAGATGGACATGCTTTTATGACATCATTACTATTGTCGGCTTTAGAAGGTGTGATATTGTTACTGAGAGCACTCTATCTGGGGATTTTGTTCTCACCCAGCATACTGATGATGCCTTTCGTCGCTTACTGTGGACCTGAGTTTAGGAGATTGTGGCTTCATGTTGTTCATCGTACTTTGGAAAAAGCAGGTCCAGCTTTCATCAAATGGGGTCAGTGGGCTGCTACACGGCCTGATCTTTTCCCCAGAGACTTATGCATCAAGCTTTCAGAGCTTCACATGAAAGCTCCTGAACATAGCTTTGCCTACACAAAGAAAACTATCGAAGGAGCATTTGGACGCAAGCTCTCTGAGATTTTTGAGAACTTTGAAGAGGAGCCGGTAGCATCTGGAAGTATTGCTCAAGTGCATCGAGCTACTTTGAGATTTCGATACCCAAACCAAGAGGTGAAGCCCATGGTAGTTGCCGTAAAGGTCAGACATCCTGGTGTTAGTGAATCAATTAGGAGAGATTTTGTGATTATCAATTCAGTTGCAAAATTGTCAATGTTCATTCCTACTTTAAAGTGGTGGAGATTAGATGAAAGCGTACAGCAGTTCTCAGTTTTCATGATGTCTCAAGTTGATCTTGCAAGGGAAGCTGCCCATTTGAGCCGTTTTATCTATAATTTCCGTCATCATAAGGATGTCTCTTTTCCAAAGCCTTTGTATCCACTTGTGCATCCTGCTGTTTTGGTGGAAACTTATGAGCAAGGGGAATGTGTCTCAAACTATCTTCATGAGCTTCCCGGGCAAGATCAGATTAAAGCTGCAGTTGCTCACAGTGGAACAAAGGCATATTTAAAGATGCTTCTGGTAAGATATATAGTCTTTGATGTTTCTAGTTAATTTATGGTTTTGGAAGTTGGTCATTCAAAAATTCATTGCTGCTGTCTCTTGTAATTTTTGCTTGTTACTCATATGCCTGAAGTGCATGTATTAGGTACTTGAGTATGCTTGGTTTCTTTGTCGTCTCTTGTGGTTTACTTAATAGTTAGGAGTTATGATCTTTCTTACTTTGTTCAAGTATGAGCACATGGCTTCCAAGTTATGACGCGTCTTCTTTCAGGTGGACAACTATATACATGCGGACATGCATCCTGGAAATATCCTTGTCCGGGTGCCTCAGAGCAACTCTTTTTGGAAGAAACTCTTCAAGTTAAAGCCTCATGTCATTTTTCTTGATGTGGGCATGACTGCTGAACTCTCTAGAACTGACCAAGTAAATTTAGTTGGACTTTTCAAGGCTATCGCTCGTCGTGATGGAGGCACTGCCGCTGAGTGCACACTCAGACTATCTAATCAACAGAAATGCCCAAATCCGGAAGCTTTCATTGAGGTGAAATTTTTAGGCCATGTAACTTCATTAGTTCATTACTAGGAATGTTGCGATAAGATTGTATGAAGAGGCATTGGATTCTTGTTTGCTAACTGCTTATTAAATGAATGCAGAGTTTGACATGTGCTCCTTGTATATAGGTTTAAGATTTCCTGGGCAACACGTATCATTAGTACCAGCTTTTGTAAGGAAAAGAATATTTGATATTTGAAATGCTTTTGAAGCCTAATGGTTTTGGTAGTACTTTCTTGTGTTTGTGGGAACTCTGTTGAGTACCATTGCAATATGTGATATCTATTTGTTATGCACTCCATGTTTCTTTTATTCATTTATATGTATAATGAAAAAGTTTGTGTTTCATTTGAATTCTCTTTATTTCTAATTTTTCATGGGGGGAATAAGTTTATGATTAAGTTGAAGATATGTTTGTGTGTAATGTTTGTTAGACAAATGCAATTCCTCAATGATATGAACTGGGGAAGCTTGTTTTACTAGTGTGCCATAATCCATTTCCTTTGACGATCTTATCCCATTTTGGGCTAATGGTTTATAATCTTGTTCTTACAGGAAATGAAGGAGGCCTTCACTTATTGGGGTAGTCCAGAAGGTGATCTGATCCATCCTGCTGAGTGCATGCATCAGGTACTGGAGAAAGTTAGGCGTCATAGAGTCAATGTTGATGGAAATGTCTGCACTGTCATGGTAACAACTTTGGTTCTTGAGGTAATTACCTATACTTTTCCCTTATCCACAGAAGCTGAATCTTACAATTCTGGTATGAAATGAAAACTAAGTCAGATCTACTTATGCACATGCCCGTATAAGCTTAGAGTATCCCAAATATGCCCAGATAGATTCAAACATACATGTACAAGAAAACTACAGATAGATTCAAACATACATGTACAAGAAAACTATGTAACACACACACACACACGCACCTCTGTGTGTGTGTATTTTTCACCTTTCTCTGTTGTTCATGATATCTTTCACTCCTTTGAGTCCTTTCTAATAATAAAGTTAATAAGTAGTTTTTACTGGTTACTGGCATAGATATGCTGAGGCACAATTTGCTCCAACTATATATACTAATGGTGTGAATTGTGTGATCATCAATATTTGATCTGATACAATCTCACTGGTTATGTTTTGCAGGGATGGCAGAGGAAACTTGATCCTGCATACAATGTGATGAAAACATTGCAAATGTACGCTGGTTATCAAAACTCAAAACTCGAATGGGCAGAGTCCCTCTCCTACACTATTCAGGCGCTAATGGCTCCATAAGGTCATGTCAGTGACACTACTACTATGACCAAACAATTTTGATAGTTATAAAACTGAATACATACGACTCCTAAGAGATGAACACGATTGTCTTAGGTTTCTATTTTTTGTAATTCTTTTAATTGCATATATGTTAATTTTTTGAAGTTGTAATTTATACATTGGCATTACTATTTGTAGTGCCTCACAATTCATAAGCAAAGACTCACTGGTTTTAATCAAGCATTTACTATATATGTTGAAGAAGTAAAGTCTAATTTATATTTGTACCATGCCAATAGGCGCCGACTTATATATAGTGTTTTGTGTAAAATGCTCAAGGATGTGTGCAAATGCATTCCGCCCTTGAGGTCAGATCAATCAATGTTGACAAGTTAAATGCTGCATATAATAAAACTGAACTGCAATATACAGCGTTTACATTTTTCATCCTCCGTACTGAAGTAGCATGTGTACACACGGATTTTCCAGGATTTGCTTCCACGGTATTCTGAATATGTTTTACTCTAGGGCAATCTCTAACAAGATGAAGCGTGGATTACTGCCTATCTGGGGAATCAGCACAACTAGGATATTTTCTCAACTCTCTTTTGAACCGCTCAAGATTTGTTGGGAGCCTTCCTTGAGTGACAAGCCATATAAGTGTTTTTATTTGAGAGGATGACAGGCTTCTAGTTGGAGTCGAGATAATTTTCTGCAATTGTAGACGCTTTTATATGCTGAGCTTGCAGGAAGGCAACCATTTGAAGAGGCCGGCATACCAAGAATTCCAGCATAGGTCAGCTTAGTTAATCTGGAAGACCAGGCATCCCAAGATAATTTCGTAGATTTGATGTATGAGACGAGCCATAAACCTTACTGTGCAGTTTCAGATAGTTAAACCGTTTGTGGTGTTGAGTGTTGAGAGTTGAGAGTTGAGAGTTGAGACCACAAAATGTGACACAGTGCATCAACCTCCCAGAAGTGAAATTTGCTTTTTGTTTATTTTTCTTTTGATATGCAAAATAAAACGGACACGGTCCAGGCAATTGATTATCTTGCCAAAAGCTGCAATGCTTTCTAGGGACTTGTAGATATGTTTTTCTTTGGTCAATCAAATATTATCTCTGCCCTAGCTTGCAACACAGTCGTAACTTTTTTGTTTTGGTAATTTCACTAACAATTAACAAGAATTATGAGCTATTTATAGCCAGGAAAGTACATTAACTCAATGAAACTAGTACTGTAATAAACTAATAACTAATAACCACATGGCTCTCAAAGAGGAGCAAACTCAAATTCTGTTCTAAGCAGGAGAGCTAAGAAAGAGACTTTTCAAACATGCTTTACGGCTTACAATGGCAGCAAGACAGTCCAATTGAAAGAAAACCCAGACCGACACACTGCCCTGTGAGACAGTTACCATCCAACTAACCTCGTTTCCTTTTCTTCTTACTTCCTCATGCTGCTGTCCCCAACTTCGGCCTCACCTAGTCCAAGGTCACCAAGCAACTCCTCAAGTGTTACAGAAGGTAGATCTTCCCCATCAGTCACTGATGCAGTCTCTGATGGCTTTTGGTATTCTTCATTGCGGTACAGTGATACATTGAACCTCATTTCAGGGTTCTCCTCCAGATCATCCAAGAACTGTTCATACTCCGAGTCCACCCTTTCTTGCTCACCTCTACCTTTATCGTCAACTTCCATGTTGAGGGACTTAAGCTTCCATGAGCGAGGCTTCCCACGCTTCTTCTGATGCTTTTCTTCATAGCTCTTCTTTACCAAAATTGCTTCTGGAATGACCAGACCCTTGTACTTCTCCAGTTCGTCATCATTACTATTAGCCCCATATAAGTCATAACCAAGAGCATAATCCCCAGGACTTAAAAGATGGCCTAGATGTGTTTTTATGTTGAAAATAGTGTCATTCTTCCCAAAGTCAGACAGGCGAGCAACTTGTGCATCAGCTAAAGCATACCTTGAGCCACCAATAGTAACTTCAGGCGAAACAACCTCCACATCCAGCACTATATACTCCACTAGCTCCCTGCTCGTATGAAGAGACTTAAAGGATGACCTCCAATACTGATCAGTATCCAAGAAACCATGCCTCAAGGTGAAAGGATCAAGCAACGCAATACTGTTGGTTACTTTAGTGCAGATCACAAGAGGACCAAGATTACCCAAACTAGATTTGACCTTGGGAGGCAGACAAATCAAATCCTCACGGCAAATGGGGCATATTTCAACTGAGAATGTATACCTATAATTAAAATTATTGCTTTTCTGATCATGTGAAACAAGCTGTTTGTCATGGCGACTCTTTATTGGTGCAACTTTACCCACAAATTCCACGAATTTCAAGCCGTGGCTCCGGCTTGGAAAAAAGAAGTCGATCCCTTTATCTGTCTCCTTAATCCTTATGGCACTGGCAGCGGCACCATGCTTGAGAATCAGCTGCTCGAGAAAGAAAAAGGTGCGTTTGTGAGAAACATGCTGGCGGAGTTGCACAGATGCAACCCACTGGTCAGGGTTAGCCTGGGCCCTGGAACAAGGTTCACACATATGTTCTTGCTGAACATACTCAACAACAAAAGACTGTTCAAGTAGTGCTCCATTCAAAACCTCTTTCTGAACTTTCAGTTTCACCTTGATCCTCTTGGAGTGAGGCTCGGTCCAAATAAATTCGGCATGAACCAGCTTAACTTTGTTCAAGTTCTTCACTCTCCTAATACAGAAGGATAGCAGCTCCTTGGACTCTAATTGGGCTTTGATCCACGTTCTTGGAGGCTGCAAGTAGGTCTCACACTCGGGGCAATGGAGAATGGTCACCTGCTTCTGCAAACCTTGGGTGATATCAACCTCGGAGCGCAAACACTTGACGCACATATTGGCAGCATTGGGTGTCATGGAGACACCACACTTGCAACACAGCACGCTGCCAACAGTTTGCTGAACCACGAACATACCACCTGCTTCTTCAGCCATTGCGGGGCCAGCTAAAACATAAAAGGAACAAGTTATAATAATCAGCGAGACATTAAATTGGAGAATCTGCATCAGAAATTCCAATTTCAAAGCAGCACACACAGCTAAGTTAGCTCATTCTAAACAATTAATGGTCTGAGAGAGCAGAGCATTAATCTTCTATTCTATGGAGCTGGAGTTGGATCGTTGATAAAGCAAACAAATTTGGAGCAAAAAGCCCCAAAACTCATAGATCCTAAATAACAATTTTGTCATTTCAAAAAAAAAAAAAAACAATTTTGATGTCCTATACAATAGCAATAGAATCCATTAGAAGCAGAGAGAGAAACCCATTTTTTTCATGGAAAGAACGTCTAACCTGGAATTAATGATCAAGTCGCTTCGAATATCGGGTAGGGCGGTGACCGGAGGCAGGTTTTCCTTTTTTAGAGAGAAGAGGAGAGAGAGAGAGTTCAAATTGGGGTTTGGGTTATTCACGCAGCAGAAAGGATATTTATATATTACCGTTTTACGTCACTCATGAGTCATGACCTCCTATGTCATTTTTATTTTGGTCTCGGCCTCCGACTTTCCAATTTTTGGTCTTTTATTTTTATTTTTTTATTTTTCAGTTATTATTATTACTTTTTGTTTAAATCTTTTCTTCGATTCAAGAGCCTTCGATCATGGTTAAACTTAGAGCAAGTTTACCCGTTGGGTCACCAGGTCACATACTATTCACTGATTTTTAGTATATATTTTCATTCTCTGGGTCACGAAATACACTGTACCCGTGACCCAGAGGGTGAAACTAACACTAAAAAGTAGTGAATAGTTGGTAACCTGGTGACCCAACGAGTGAACTTGCTCTTAAGGGGGCGGGGAAGCCGCCGCTCAACATTGACGAGCCTCACGTTTCCGGAGAGCTCTCTCACTTGGAATTTGAGGTCCATGTACGTCGTGATGAGACTAGTGCTCGGTTGGACGAAATGGAAGCTACTTTACAAGATTTGATGGCTGCATCTTTGGCAAACTTCAAATCCTTGCTAATGGACGAGTTTAAGCAACAACTCTCGAATTTGATCACCAAAGAGAGCTCGTTTGATGCCCAACCACAGATCAACCACCAAGGGAGTACTGCAATCCCTCAACAAGATGTGTGGTGACCCGAGAGGGAGGTCCCACAGCGCCTGTGACCCCGAACTAATGAGAAACCGACATGTCACGAATGACATCCCGATAACTTATTAACCTGAAACCACAAGGCCTTTTGGGTTTAAGTTGTTGGTTTACAAAACATTTTCTTGGACAAATCATTCTAGCAACCGAATAGCATATTTTCAAAAGCGGATTTTAAAATGGTCTAAAGGATTTGGACCTACAATCGGAGCCCATATTTGGAAAATAACAAATCACTAAGTAAATACAAGTATGAGAGACGCGCCCCAGGGTTACGGGTTTCCCTAAATTTTTGTAAATAAGCGAGTAGTAAACAAGTAAATAAATCAATAAGGGACTTCAAAACCTAGTAAAGGACGAAGACCTTAATTTAATAAAGCCAAAGAGAAATACGCCAAGCCGGGCCATGTACTTCCCCTGTACGCTCCCCGACCACATGCTCAAAACCTGCACACTGTTGTAGGGGTGAGCTTTCGTCCTCGCATGCCCAGTAAGGGTCGACCCAATGTTAGCCAAATAGCCACTCTCAAGTATAAGGGCCAAGTTATAGTGTAGATCGAGGATTATGAGTAGGGGTTATCGTACCCAAGGGATTGGAAAATCTAAAGGGTGCTAGATGAATATGCAAATGTACAAGTCATAAACAAGAGCTCACAAGTGAACCAAAGTTCATGGTGAATATATGCAAGATGGTGTAGTGGTTTTATTTTTGGCTTTGAAAATGGTTTCGAATCAAATTAACACAAAATGAAACTTGAAATGTAAACTAGGCTATGTTAAACTAGATGTGATAAAATGGATGGAAGTTAGAGCTTTAGGTTGTTCACCATAGCCTCCCTTGCATGCATTGATGTTCAAACTATAAGTAATGAAATCCCAAATATCCAATTACCCTCTTAGCATCCGGATAAGACTACTAAGGCCTAAACTCCTTTTATTTTATCAAATTTCACTGGATAAGTGCGAAACTAACTACCCAAGAACAAGTTATATTACCGGATAAGTATCAATTCTTTGCTCCTAGATGCATAAAGATTTGAGTTTAGATAATCAAGCAAGCAAACCAATCCTAGATCTATGTGATTTTAACTCACTACCCTCACATACACACCTAGTGTGCTATCATGCTTTCAATGTCTAAAGCTAGCTATTCTCTAAACATTGTTCATGTAATGACAAATGCAAAGTATTCAAATTAGCTAGATTCAAATACAAGCATTCACTTCTTGAATTAGCATGTGAAGATGATCATGGAAAATGCATCAAATAAGACTCAAACATCAATTCATTACAAGTTTGGCTAGGGCTTTCAACCCTAGCCCCAACAAACTAACTACTCACTCATAATCAAATACATAAGCTCCAACATGTTTATGAACATCAAACTAAAAAGTAGGGATAGAGAAGGGACTAGTGATAATCAAGTTGAGGATGGTGTAGATGAACTCATGAAGGCATTGACATGGTGAAAATGGTGATGGTGATGATGATTCCTCAAGTGATGCTAGACTCCTCTCCTTCTTCTTCAAAGGTTGATGATGGAATATGAGATGTAGAGATGATCAAGTGGTGAAATGGTGGACTAGTGAAGCTTTTTGTCTATGAAATGGAATGGGTAGATGGAAAAGATGATGAAGGTTGTGGTGGTGGAAATGGAGGTTTTATGAAGGAGATGAAGAGAGAAAGAAGATGTTATGGATTCAGGAATTGGTGATTGAGATTGAGAGGAGAAAGTGTTTATATAGGGAATAAAAAGAAGAGTGAAATGATGAGTGGAAGAAAAATAATGAAAGTGGAGTATGGAAGTGGTTTGTAAAATATGGAAAAGATGGAGTAATGATGAAATGAAAGCAAAACATGAAGGTGCAGAAATATGGAAGTGATGATGATATATTAAAGAGAATGGAGTAGAAAAATATATCCAAGGAAAAAGAGAAAAGTATCTACCTTTCTTTATGTGGGTGGGAAACATGAACATGATGAATGTTGAGCTGGTTTTAGGTCACTTTCTGCCCCTTGATTCATTCAATTAATTCTCCACTAAGACTTCAGAATGGGCCTTTGACTTCTTCATATCAAATGTTCCTCCATGAGTGTAGATCATCCTGATAAAATATTAGAGTTAAATTCATTGTGGTTTGGCCGTAAATGCTTCTGAAATATGTACAGGTCAGGTTTTCCAGTTTTCGTCTTTCAAAAAATTGGACTGACTGTTTGAAGGCTTTCCACTCAAAACTAGCTCTGTTATTCTTCATAACAAATGATTCTTGGGATGTGTAGGATGAAACTGAAAAGTTTCAACTCATTCAGAGTTCGTTTGGTCAGGCGGCTACCCCTCCTTTCTTGTCTAGCTCACTTTCTACTAGCCGGAGTAAGAAAATGTGTTAAGGTTGACTTTTTAGTGCATTTCCATTCTTCTCCATCATTTCCTAGCATGATAAGGAAAACATAATAAATATATATAAATAAACACAAAGGTTAAGCAAAAGTACAAGATTAGGGACATAATGAAATTGGATTAGTCAACATTAAATTTGGACTTTGGAACAAGTAATTTCCATGTTTTAGGGCACAAATATGTATATGAATTATGATCCAACACCCAACCATGCTAGGTTTGAAAATAATATACTTGAAAATATTTACTACATAATATTGTGCACGTTTATCGAAAATACTTTAAAAAAAGTCGCAACCACAAACATTTGTTCTCTTTTATAAAACATATGTATCATGCTTCACACAACTTGGAGCTCTGAGATACTTACCTGCCAGCTAATCTAAAACAATCGGTGACCGACCCAGTTTGTCATCCTTGGAGAACCGGCCAACTTATCGACACCGTGGGATCCCTAGGAATCAACGCGTCTAGGTCTCATTCACTTTCAGGTCACAAGTACAAACATACAATGGGTACAGTATCTCAACATGCAAGTCTAGCCTAGGTTTTCGCAATCAGCAATTATCAGTTATGAAAACACAGGTATCACGAGGCATCGACTAATGAACAACCAAAAACGCACTTGCAGGCAACATACTATCTTAGTATAACATTCCACGTATATCAAAAAGTCTCTAACAAGGAAGGGACAGCTCACCCTACCTGAAATTGGAGTGCTCGCCCAAACTTAGTTTCGTTTCCGACTTTCGATACTTCTTCCAATTTCATGTGCACACGCTCGAGTCCTTTAACAAAAATTATACCGATAAGTAACTGATTCATAACTCACTTTAAAATTCACCAAGTAACCCATGATCGATAATTATTAGAAACCATTCCCAAACAATTCACTTAGAATGGTAAGCTCATTCGGGATATGGTGATTGTAACGTCCCGTATCTAAATTTACCCGTTTACTAGTCATTTGGACAGTAAACGATAATTTGTTTTACTTTTACTCTTTTTCGACAACTTTAGTGGCCCTAAAAGTTGAGTTTTTGTTCGGGTCAAAATTTGGGAAAATGTTCTTCATGGAAGTTGTAGAGGACGTTAAACCGAGCGCGTGCATATGTGGTTCGTAAAAATCGGAGCTCGTATGCGATAGTTATAAGCGAAATAGTAAAGTTACTGTTTACGGTTACTGTTCATGGTAAGTTTCTATAAATAGCCAAGTTACTGTGGTAAGTTTCCATTTTTGGAAACTTACCCGGCCTTTTCTCTCTCTTCTCCCCCGACATTTTCTTCCTCTTCGGCCCGATTTCTTCTCCCTCCGGTTTCTTCCTTCTCCGGCCGACCCACGACGGAATCCGGGCACCGGCAGGTTCGCCTCCTCCTCCTTGTCACGCCTGGGGTGGTGTTTGGCGGTGGCTCGACCGGTGGAGCTCGGAATTGAGCTGTGAAGGTTACTGTAGCCGATCGGAACTTTCATCGATTTCCGGCGATTCCGGCCGTTTCCGGCCACGAAATTGGCATCGAAGGTTCGGTTTTCATCACTGATCATTTCCCCTATGGCCTTGTGTCACGATTTGTTGTGTAGAAGTCGAATTGATGAATTGAAATTTTAGGGTTCTTGAGAAATTTCTGGGCTTGTGTTCATCGGCCGAATTGGAGCTCTTTCAGGTAAAATTGGAACTTGTTGTAGTTGAATGAATGGTTGGGTGTGTTGAGTAGATGCTACTGTCCAAAGTTGGTGGCCATCGGAGGTGGTGGCCGCCGGCGCGTGGGACCCACGCGCCGCCACTGTTGGTGGCGCGTGGAGGCGTGTAGGGCAGTGTTTTAATTCCAGTTTTTAGCCCATTAAATTCTATAAATGTTGTAGAGCTTGTATGTGAAGTTTGGTGATTTTTGGAGAAGCTTGGAATTAACTATGAATTTTTGAAGTTTAGGGTTTCGATTATCGAATTACGAGAATCCGACCGTCGGATATCTCTCGGTTCTGCTTTGGAACCTTTAAATTAACGAATTGGTATTAGTGGTATAATTTGGGCTGAATCCGAGGAGAATGGGAGATGTAAATTATGAGGAATTGAGTTTAGGAATTATATTAAATTGTTGAATAATTATTCACGGAATATAATCGTGTACAGGATGTCGTACCGAGCCCTGGCTCGATGAAGGAACTCGTATACGTGATCGTCGGAATAGTACTGTGAGTGGACTTTTGTTTTAAATAATGATGCATGCGTTATTTCTTGAATTAATTCTTTATTTAATTATCATATTACTTTTCAAGCGTATTATTTGTTTCCGGAATTTGATTATTGGTTTATCTCATGGATTGGCTTTCAATAATGATTTTCTGAGATGGATTATGATTTACCTCGGTCATGAATTTCGGATATTAATTCGTTATGCTCGGATTCGAGTTTGTGATTTATGTTGATTTCCGGAGTTTCATATTTAATTTCATTCATCGATTTGAGATTTCTGAAAGATTTTCGAAATGGGATTTCGATGGAATTATTTCTTGTTTATTTATTCGATCTTTGGTTTTGGCATTGGGAATGCCTTAGTAATGATTTCGGTTTGAGAATTGTGATTTTGTTTGATCTCGCCTTTCTGCCATTGATTTGAGATACTTTTGGCGTGTGGGACACGTCGTTGGAAATTCTTTTACGAGAGATGGGGGAAGCCTTATGTATTTTGAATTTACTGGATTTTCGGTTATGTTTCCCTGTGCCATACTGAGGGGTGATTTTATCATGCTAGCATTGATTTTCCGCCTTTGTGGCGCGGTGATGGGATCACCGTAGCCCTTCCGCCTTTGTGGCGCAGGTTACTGTCTCTGTGACAGTAATTCTGTAGCCCAGTATCCTATCGCTACACTTAGTGGCGTAAGGGTATATTACGGGAGTTATGGGAGTTCTTTAGCCTGGGAGGCTATCACCCAACCAAGCCTGAGTGGCTTATTCGTATGGCTATCATCTTCCCCTACTTATACTATTTTTGACTAGCGGGGACTAGTCTGAGTTTTCTTAACCAGCGGGGCTGGACTTTTATTTTCGAGTATTGAAATTTCAATCTTTTACTCTGTCGTTGTGACTGGCGAGGCTAGTCGGTTTTCTGGAGTTCAACGTTTTTCGGATTATTTTCGTAAGTGTTTTATAAATGTTGCATGCATCCGGATTTTATATATATCGAAAAATGTGGGAAAGTATGAAGTTTTATTTTGTTTTATTCATATTAAATTATTTATTTTTGTCCACTCACGCTGACGTTTTTATGTACTTTCCCCTGGGCCCTTCGGTTTCAAATGCCCAGTGTGCAGGAGAAATTAGTTGAGGTCGGGCGTACATGGAGTCGAGGCATAGTCAACAGTATGGCTTCCGCAATTGCCTTGAATTAGGTTTTCCTCATTTACCTTTCTATTAGAATTGCTCTGATTACCTGCGGAATTAAGGTTATTAAGTCCAGATTTGTGTGTTGTGAATCTGGTTAATGTTGTTTGAGGGAGCAGGGTGGCTCCAGGAGAATAAGGATGAGTGATTTAGAAGTGTAAATTCTCTTTCTACAGGTTTTGGGTTGTCCATTTTAGGGGAAGTTCTGCCTAATTTTCAGTAGAATTTCTTCTAAGGTGGGCCCCGCAGGTCCACTTCGGATTTCAGGGTGAAATTCGGGGCGGGTCCTGTCAGTTGGTATCAGAGCATTAGGTTGTCAGATTCTGTAGACTCATTTCTATCTTGTTACCTTATACGCTTGATGTTACACAGTACCTCCCGAGTGATGGCCCGACTGCAGCGGTTCCCCATCGTTTACTCTTCGGTGCTGATGTACTCATTAAGTGTGTAAGGTACATGTTTAGATGGTGTTCCTTTAGGTGTTATGCCTCTTGTACGCCGACCTCCTAGGGTTTTCGTTACGTAGTAGATTAGTCGCATGTTTTGCACATTTCCCTACTGATGGTAGAGTAAGACTACTCTACAATTTCGAGTTGTGCTACGATGTGTAATTCGAGGAAATGTTGTGGTTGTTTCTCCCTCGATGATAATAAGTTTGTTGGGCAAGATTTAAGGTGCGTGATCGGAGTTCGATTATGTGTTTGAGTGACCGTGATGAGCGACGATAGCTTTGGGTCTTCTTCGAATACCTTGAATCAAAATGGTTTTTGAAGTGGGACTAATAGTAATAGTGGTTCTGACTTTGAACTGAGTTTCGAGGAATGTGTCACGTATACGTGGTTGATGTTGTGAGCATCATTTTGGAATGATACCTTGCAATTTACAAGGAAAACCAGATTGGAATTTTCCTCTTTGGACACTTTGTTCTGTTGACCTGACCATGACTGGTGGACATAGTTTTGTTCAAGTAAAGGAAATTGATTTTTGCCTCTTTGAGTTATGAATATGTCTTCTTAAGTTTTGGATCGTATTGAGTATGGAGATGGACTTAAGTGAGTTTTGAAGCCGTTTTGTGTTTTAAGTTTAAGCAGACGGACACTTAAAGTTTTGCAATAGAGTTTGATCTTGGTCAGTAAATAATGGAGAGGATTTGAACCAACTCTTTGTTAAGAATATTGTACGTGAGTGTGTGTCCTTGTGGGGCTGTGCTACTTGACAGTTTGATATATTTCATGGGAGAGAGTTCCCTTAGTTTACTCAGAAGTTATTTTAAGGCTTTATCAGAGTTCTAAATTTTTTAGATCGGGTGAGATGTATTGTGACACGTTTGTTAACGATATATATTCTTGTGGTGATTAGTTCGAAATCGGATCCGGGTATCGTTTTGTGTGATATGATGATGTTATTCGAGGAAAGATCTTATGAATGGTGTTTTGTCGTCTTAGTAAACTGTTTGTTGCTCGGGTTGAATATATTTAACGGATTGTTTTGGAGGAATTTAGTTAATCTTTTTACCTTGGTGCCATTACTGGTGATATAGGGTTAAGCTGTTTGAGATATAATTCTCACTTTGACCGATCCTTCTACCGTATGGTAACCCTTGATTGGAAAGAATAGAAAGTTGTGGGTATGATTGAGTTTCGGTCACCATCATGGATTTATAGGTACGATGACTTGGCAAGATGTTGGAGTTGAGTTTGGAAATTATTTGTTTGAACTTAGAATTTGATTGTTGGGTGGTGGGACCACTTTCGGATCTTGGTATCGCTGGAGGTGATACGTGATGTTGGACGGGTGTCCTTCATCTTAAAAACTAGTGTTTTTGTCAGCGGAGGATGAACTATGTAGCGAAAGTTGGAAGTTGGAACCGATTAAAAGCAAAAAAGGGAGTATTGAGGTTTTGAAAGGTTTCAGAAATCAAGGACATTCGAATCGTCTTACGACGGCTGCGATCGTTTTGTCGCGCATGAGGGTACTATTAAGTGTCATTGGATATCCATTTGGGCGAAATTGTTGAACTTGGGATCAAGAAATGGTCGTAGGGACCCCACGTGGTGTCCATAGTAATTCAAGTGGAAGTACTATACGATATGGTTATGATCTTAGTTTAAAATCTATAAGTTATGGTGAAGGTTGGTAGTAGTTTTCCTCGCGGGGCGACGCTAGTCAACAAGTTTAGGGATTCTGGTAGCATTCATTGACGGATTCCTCGATAAGTCTTTTGGGGACTATGAAAGAATTTCTTTCCTATTTGTGGATTACGTCGTTGCTTTAATATCTCTTTTTCCTAATTCACGAATCGATTTTCTTCTCTGCAGTATTTGGGGTGCTCTACGCTCACGTAACACGATGCACTCTTGTTTACTTATCGAACCATTCACAGGTTGCTTCAAACATCGGGTTTCTCAGTCACGTTTGGAGGAGTTTGGAATTGTTGGTGATTTGATATTAGTGGTTGGAGTAATTGAGCGAGTTTTGCCACCCTGGTGACCCTTAATTGGAAATGTATAGGAAGCTGTTGGTACAAGTGATAACCGGTCACCACTTGACTAACGGTAAGAGGACTTGAACAGGTAGTAAGAATTGAGTTTGAATTAATTGATTAGGCTTAAGTTTTATCAAGGTTCCATCTGACCATTAAAATACTAAATTGTAATATGGTTGAGTCGTGTTGGATTATCTCTTAGTGAGAAGAGACTTAGAAAATTTGTGGTGCCCTCAGTAGTGAGAATTACCTGGGTATACGAATTAAGATTACCATTTAGGGCAACAGAGATCAACGGGAATGGCATGGATTCAACCAGATTGCAGGTTTATGACTATTATAGAAGTGTAGCCTCAGCTAAGAACAGTGTTAGTGCGATGCATCTTCTCCTGAATTCGAATCTTGGGTTAGAATAGATTGTGAAGTGACGGTTATTGCTTTGCACCAGGTTTCGAACGACGTGGTACTCATTGCGTGCCATTAAATAAACACTTTCATGTGAGGAATCTTAACAGTTTGGATTGAGAACGTTGACAATTAGTAGATTCCTTGAAACATATGTGATTTGGAAGAGTTTTCCACTACATTACAATTATAGGAAGTTTGTGTGGAACAACGCTAGTTAGCTAGTATAAGATACTATAGGTGTAGCTAGCAAGGTAGATATTAAATGAGTTTTCCTAGTTGACTCAGAACGTCATTTCATGGCTTGACCAATGATTTTAGTCAGGTATCAGAGTAGCGCAGCGGAAGTGTAGTGGCCCCTTAACCTACTTGATTAAGAACTTATAGGTTCATTCGAGGCTGACCTTTATTTTGCTTGACAACTAAGGGACCTTTACGTGAACGATCTTCTATTAGGAATTTAAGCACAAACAAACAAGGAAGGAAGTGCTGTCCTTGTAGTTGCTAAGGAAGTTGTTATTTTAGAGTTTTCGTTTAGCAACGACCATCTTGTGATTATCGCAATATTGATGGTGAATGGGTTGGATTGTCACTAAGCGACTTTTGTGAGGAACTTATGAATGCTATACTTATAATAGGTGGTTTGTGACGTCATTACCAGGTATCATCTGAGCCAACCGTTGAAATGAATTTTCTTTTATACCGGAATTTATGTATGTGTGAGGTTATGGTGCTATAGGGTTCAGCAAGACAAGGGATTTGACTTCGGACGTGGATGATTTTGGATTATTAGCATGTTTTCATTGCTTTTGTAGTGGGGAATCATCAGAGTTTTGTTAGTTAGATTTGAGGTTGAATGGGAAGTTTAATCTAAGGAAGAGTTGTTAAGTTTTAAGATTGTTGTATATTGAACCAGTTGGAGTTAACGATTTCATTCCTCACTTAATGAAGACTCTCTGTGATGTTTGGAAATAAGTCTACTCCTTAGACGGTGGAAATCAATCAGATTACAATGACTGGCCATATTTCAGCTTGAGGACTGTTCCTTTTGTGTGTTGATTCCTTTATCTTGTTTAGCCAACTCTTGGACTATATCTAAAGTTAATTTCTACATGATTTGAGCAGGCTTGCACAGTTTTTTTTCATACGCTATGATCGTCATTTTTGTTTAGTCGACGAACTATCTTCTTGAAGAATGCTGTATTTCAGATTGTTATATGCGTCCTACTTCTATTTCGGCGATATGAAATTTCGAGGACGAAATTTTTATAAGGAGGGGAGATTGTAACGTCCCGTATCTAAATTTACCCGTTTACTAGTCATTTGGACAGTAAACGATAATTTGTTTTACTTTTACTCTTTTTCGACAACTTTAGTGGCCCTAAAAGTTGAGTTTTTGTTCGGGTCAAAATTTGGGAAAATGTTCTTCATGGAAGTTGTAGAGGACGTTAAACCGAGCGCGTGCATATGTGGTTCGTAAAAATCGGAGCTCGTATGCGATAGTTATAAGCGAAATAGTAAAGTTACTGTTTACGGTTACTGTTCATGGTAAGTTTCTATAAATAGCCAAGTTACTGTGGTAAGTTTCCATTTTTGGAAACTTACCCGGCCTTTTCTCTCTCTTCTCCCCCGACATTTTCTTCCTCTTCGGCCCGATTTCTTCTCCCTCCGGTTTCTTCCTTCTCCGGCCGACCCACGACGGAATCCGGGCACCGGCAGGTTCGCCTCCTCCTCCTTGTCACGCCTGGGGTGGTGTTTGGCGGTGGCTCGACCGGTGGAGCTCGGAATTGAGCTGTGAAGGTTACTGTAGCCGATCGGAACTTTCATCGATTTCCGGCGATTCCGGCCGTTTCCGGCCACGAAATTGGCATCGAAGGTTCGGTTTTCATCACTGATCATTTCCCCTATGGCCTTGTGTCACGATTTGTTGTGTAGAAGTCGAATTGATGAATTGAAATTTTAGGGTTCTTGAGAAATTTCTGGGCTTGTGTTCATCGGCCGAATTGGAGCTCTTTCAGGTAAAATTGGAACTTGTTGTAGTTGAATGAATGGTTGGGTGTGTTGAGTAGATGCTACTGTCCAAAGTTGGTGGCCATCGGAGGTGGTGGCCGCCGGCGCGTGGGACCCACGCGCCGCCACTGTTGGTGGCGCGTGGAGGCGTGTAGGGCAGTGTTTTAATTCCAGTTTTTAGCCCATTAAATTCTATAAATGTTGTAGAGCTTGTATGTGAAGTTTGGTGATTTTTGGAGAAGCTTGGAATTAACTATGAATTTTTGAAGTTTAGGGTTTCGATTATCGAATTACGAGAATCCGACCGTCGGATATCTCTCGGTTCTGCTTTGGAACCTTTAAATTAACGAATTGGTATTAGTGGTATAATTTGGGCTGAATCCGAGGAGAATGGGAGATGTAAATTATGAGGAATTGAGTTTAGGAATTATATTAAATTGTTGAATAATTATTCACGGAATATAATCGTGTACAGGATGTCGTACCGAGCCCTGGCTCGATGAAGGAACTCGTATACGTGATCGTCGGAATAGTACTGTGAGTGGACTTTTGTTTTAAATAATGATGCATGCGTTATTTCTTGAATTAATTCTTTATTTAATTATCATATTACTTTTCAAGCGTATTATTTGTTTCCGGAATTTGATTATTGGTTTATCTCATGGATTGGCTTTCAATAATGATTTTCTGAGATGGATTATGATTTACCTCGGTCATGAATTTCGGATATTAATTCGTTATGCTCGGATTCGAGTTTGTGATTTATGTTGATTTCCGGAGTTTCATATTTAATTTCATTCATCGATTTGAGATTTCTGAAAGATTTTCGAAATGGGATTTCGATGGAATTATTTCTTGTTTATTTATTCGATCTTTGGTTTTGGCATTGGGAATGCCTTAGTAATGATTTCGGTTTGAGAATTGTGATTTTGTTTGATCTCGCCTTTCTGCCATTGATTTGAGATACTTTTGGCGTGTGGGACACGTCGTTGGAAATTCTTTTACGAGAGATGGGGGAAGCCTTATGTATTTTGAATTTACTGGATTTTCGGTTATGTTTCCCTGTGCCATACTGAGGGGTGATTTTATCATGCTAGCATTGATTTTCCGCCTTTGTGGCGCGGTGATGGGATCACCGTAGCCCTTCCGCCTTTGTGGCGCAGGTTACTGTCTCTGTGACAGTAATTCTGTAGCCCAGTATCCTATCGCTACACTTAGTGGCGTAAGGGTATATTACGGGAGTTATGGGAGTTCTTTAGCCTGGGAGGCTATCACCCAACCAAGCCTGAGTGGCTTATTCGTATGGCTATCATCTTCCCCTACTTATACTATTTTTGACTAGCGGGGACTAGTCTGAGTTTTCTTAACCAGCGGGGCTGGACTTTTATTTTCGAGTATTGAAATTTCAATCTTTTACTCTGTCGTTGTGACTGGCGAGGCTAGTCGGTTTTCTGGAGTTCAACGTTTTTCGGATTATTTTCGTAAGTGTTTTATAAATGTTGCATGCATCCGGATTTTATATATATCGAAAAATGTGGGAAAGTATGAAGTTTTATTTTGTTTTATTCATATTAAATTATTTATTTTTGTCCACTCACGCTGACGTTTTTATGTACTTTCCCCTGGGCCCTTCGGTTTCAAATGCCCAGTGTGCAGGAGAAATTAGTTGAGGTCGGGCGTACATGGAGTCGAGGCATAGTCAACAGTATGGCTTCCGCAATTGCCTTGAATTAGGTTTTCCTCATTTACCTTTCTATTAGAATTGCTCTGATTACCTGCGGAATTAAGGTTATTAAGTCCAGATTTGTGTGTTGTGAATCTGGTTAATGTTGTTTGAGGGAGCAGGGTGGCTCCAGGAGAATAAGGATGAGTGATTTAGAAGTGTAAATTCTCTTTCTACAGGTTTTGGGTTGTCCATTTTAGGGGAAGTTCTGCCTAATTTTCAGTAGAATTTCTTCTAAGGTGGGCCCCGCAGGTCCACTTCGGATTTCAGGGTGAAATTCGGGGCGGGTCCTGTCAGTTGGTATCAGAGCATTAGGTTGTCAGATTCTGTAGACTCATTTCTATCTTGTTACCTTATACGCTTGATGTTACACAGTACCTCCCGAGTGATGGCCCGACTGCAGCGGTTCCCCATCGTTTACTCTTCGGTGCTGATGTACTCATTAAGTGTGTAAGGTACATGTTTAGATGGTGTTCCTTTAGGTGTTATGCCTCTTGTACGCCGACCTCCTAGGGTTTTCGTTACGTAGTAGATTAGTCGCATGTTTTGCACATTTCCCTACTGATGGTAGAGTAAGACTACTCTACAATTTCGAGTTGTGCTACGATGTGTAATTCGAGGAAATGTTGTGGTTGTTTCTCCCTCGATGATAATAAGTTTGTTGGGCAAGATTTAAGGTGCGTGATCGGAGTTCGATTATGTGTTTGAGTGACCGTGATGAGCGACGATAGCTTTGGGTCTTCTTCGAATACCTTGAATCAAAATGGTTTTTGAAGTGGGACTAATAGTAATAGTGGTTCTGACTTTGAACTGAGTTTCGAGGAATGTGTCACGTATACGTGGTTGATGTTGTGAGCATCATTTTGGAATGATACCTTGCAATTTACAAGGAAAACCAGATTGGAATTTTCCTCTTTGGACACTTTGTTCTGTTGACCTGACCATGACTGGTGGACATAGTTTTGTTCAAGTAAATGAAATTGATTTTTGCCTCTTTGAGTTATGAATATGTCTTCTTAAGTTTTGGATCGTATTGAGTATGGAGATGGACTTAAGTGAGTTTTGAAGCCGTTTTGTGTTTTAAGTTTAAGCAGACGGACACTTAAAGTTTTGCAATAGAGTTTGATCTTGGTCAGTAAATAATGGAGAGGATTTGAACCAACTCTTTGTTAAGAATATTGTACGTGAGTGTGTGTCCTTGTGGGGCTGTGCTACTTGACAGTTTGATATATTTCATGGGAGAGAGTTCCCTTAGTTTACTCAGAAGTTATTTTAAGGCTTTATCAGAGTTCTAAATTTTTTAGATCGGGTGAGATGTATTGTGACACGTTTGTTAACGATATATATTCTTGTGGTGATTAGTTCGAAATCGGATCCGGGTATCGTTTTGTGTGATATGATGATGTTATTCGAGGAAAGATCTTATGAATGGTGTTTTGTCGTCTTAGTAAACTGTTTGTTGCTCGGGTTGAATATATTTAACGGATTGTTTTGGAGGAATTTAGTTAATCTTTTTACCTTGGTGCCATTACTGGTGATATAGGGTTAAGCTGTTTGAGATATAATTCTCACTTTGACCGATCCTTCTACCGTATGGTAACCCTTGATTGGAAAGAATAGAAAGTTGTGGGTATGATTGAGTTTCGGTCACCATCATGGATTTATAGGTACGATGACTTGGCAAGATGTTGGAGTTGAGTTTGGAAATTATTTGTTTGAACTTAGAATTTGATTGTTGGGTGGTGGGACCACTTTCGGATCTTGGTATCGCTGGAGGTGATACGTGATGTTGGACGGGTGTCCTTCATCTTAAAAACTAGTGTTTTTGTCAGCGGAGGATGAACTATGTAGCGAAAGTTGGAAGTTGGAACCGATTAAAAGCAAAAAAGGGAGTATTGAGGTTTTGAAAGGTTTCAGAAATCAAGGACATTCGAATCGTCTTACGACGGCTGCGATCGTTTTGTCGCGCATGAGGGTACTATTAAGTGTCATTGGATATCCATTTGGGCGAAATTGTTGAACTTGGGATCAAGAAATGGTCGTAGGGACCCCACGTGGTGTCCATAGTAATTCAAGTGGAAGTACTATACGATATGGTTATGATCTTAGTTTAAAATCTATAAGTTATGGTGAAGGTTGGTAGTAGTTTTCCTCGCGGGGCGACGCTAGTCAACAAGTTTAGGGATTCTGGTAGCATTCATTGACGGATTCCTCGATAAGTCTTTTGGGGACTATGAAAGAATTTCTTTCCTATTTGTGGATTACGTCGTTGCTTTAATATCTCTTTTTCCTAATTCACGAATCGATTTTCTTCTCTGCAGTATTTGGGGTGCTCTACGCTCACGTAACACGATGCACTCTTGTTTACTTATCGAACCATTCACAGGTTGCTTCAAACATCGGGTTTCTCAGTCACGTTTGGAGGAGTTTGGAATTGTTGGTGATTTGATATTAGTGGTTGGAGTAATTGAGCGAGTTTTGCCACCCTGGTGACCCTTAATTGGAAATGTATAGGAAGCTGTTGGTACAAGTGATAACCGGTCACCACTTGACTAACGGTAAGAGGACTTGAACAGGTAGTAAGAATTGAGTTTGAATTAATTGATTAGGCTTAAGTTTTATCAAGGTTCCATCTGACCATTAAAATACTAAATTGTAATATGGTTGAGTCGTGTTGGATTATCTCTTAGTGAGAAGAGACTTAGAAAATTTGTGGTGCCCTCAGTAGTGAGAATTACCTGGGTATACGAATTAAGATTACCATTTAGGGCAACAGAGATCAACGGGAATGGCATGGATTCAACCAGATTGCAGGTTTATGACTATTATAGAAGTGTAGCCTCAGCTAAGAACAGTGTTAGTGCGATGCATCTTCTCCTGAATTCGAATCTTGGGTTAGAATAGATTGTGAAGTGACGGTTATTGCTTTGCACCAGGTTTCGAACGACGTGGTACTCATTGCGTGCCATTAAATAAACACTTTCATGTGAGGAATCTTAACAGTTTGGATTGAGAACGTTGACAATTAGTAGATTCCTTGAAACATATGTGATTTGGAAGAGTTTTCCACTACATTACAATTATAGGAAGTTTGTGTGGAACAACGCTAGTTAGCTAGTATAAGATACTATAGGTGTAGCTAGCAAGGTAGATATTAAATGAGTTTTCCTAGTTGACTCAGAACGTCATTTCATGGCTTGACCAATGATTTTAGTCAGGTATCAGAGTAGCGCAGCGGAAGTGTAGTGGCCCCTTAACCTACTTGATTAAGAACTTATAGGTTCATTCGAGGCTGACCTTTATTTTGCTTGACAACTAAGGGACCTTTACGTGAACGATCTTCTATTAGGAATTTAAGCACAAACAAACAAGGAAGGAAGTGCTGTCCTTGTAGTTGCTAAGGAAGTTGTTATTTTAGAGTTTTCGTTTAGCAACGACCATCTTGTGATTATCGCAATATTGATGGTGAATGGGTTGGATTGTCACTAAGCGACTTTTGTGAGGAACTTATGAATGCTATACTTATAATAGGTGGTTTGTGACGTCATTACCAGGTATCATCTGAGCCAACCGTTGAAATGAATTTTCTTTTATACCGGAATTTATGTATGTGTGAGGTTATGGTGCTATAGGGTTCAGCAAGACAAGGGATTTGACTTCGGACGTGGATGATTTTGGATTATTAGCATGTTTTCATTGCTTTTGTAGTGGGGAATCATCAGAGTTTTGTTAGTTAGATTTGAGGTTGAATGGGAAGTTTAATCTAAGGAAGAGTTGTTAAGTTTTAAGATTGTTGTATATTGAACCAGTTGGAGTTAACGATTTCATTCCTCACTTAATGAAGACTCTCTGTGATGTTTGGAAATAAGTCTACTCCTTAGACGGTGGAAATCAATCAGATTACAATGACTGGCCATATTTCAGCTTGAGGACTGTTCCTTTTGTGTGTTGATTCCTTTATCTTGTTTAGCCAACTCTTGGACTATATCTAAAGTTAATTTCTACATGATTTGAGCAGGCTTGCACAGTTTTTTTTCATACGCTATGATCGTCATTTTTGTTTAGTCGACGAACTATCTTCTTGAAGAATGCTGTATTTCAGATTGTTATATGCGTCCTACTTCTATTTCGGCGATATGAAATTTCGAGGACGAAATTTTTATAAGGAGGGGAGATTGTAACGTCCCGTATCTAAATTTACCCGTTTACTAGTCATTTGGACAGTAAACGATAATTTGTTTTACTTTTACTCTTTTTCGACAACTTTAGTGGCCCTAAAAGTTGAGTTTTTGTTCGGGTCAAAATTTGGGAAAATGTTCTTCATGGAAGTTGTAGAGGACGTTAAACCGAGCGCGTGCATATGTGGTTCGTAAAAATCGGAGCTCGTATGCGATAGTTATAAGCGAAATAGTAAAGTTACTGTTTACGGTTACTGTTCATGGTAAGTTTCTATAAATAGCCAAGTTACTGTGGTAAGTTTCCATTTTTGGAAACTTACCCGGCCTTTTCTCTCTCTTCTCCCCCGACATTTTCTTCCTCTTCGGCCCGATTTCTTCTCCCTCCGGTTTCTTCCTTCTCCGGCCGACCCACGACGGAATCCGGGCACCGGCAGGTTCGCCTCCTCCTCCTTGTCACGCCTGGGGTGGTGTTTGGCGGTGGCTCGACCGGTGGAGCTCGGAATTGAGCTGTGAAGGTTACTGTAGCCGATCGGAACTTTCATCGATTTCCGGCGATTCCGGCCGTTTCCGGCCACGAAATTGGCATCGAAGGTTCGGTTTTCATCACTGATCATTTCCCCTATGGCCTTGTGTCACGATTTGTTGTGTAGAAGTCGAATTGATGAATTGAAATTTTAGGGTTCTTGAGAAATTTCTGGGCTTGTGTTCATCGGCCGAATTGGAGCTCTTTCAGGTAAAATTGGAACTTGTTGTAGTTGAATGAATGGTTGGGTGTGTTGAGTAGATGCTACTGTCCAAAGTTGGTGGCCATCGGAGGTGGTGGCCGCCGGCGCGTGGGACCCACGCGCCGCCACTGTTGGTGGCGCGTGGAGGCGTGTAGGGCAGTGTTTTAATTCCAGTTTTTAGCCCATTAAATTCTATAAATGTTGTAGAGCTTGTATGTGAAGTTTGGTGATTTTTGGAGAAGCTTGGAATTAACTATGAATTTTTGAAGTTTAGGGTTTCGATTATCGAATTACGAGAATCCGACCGTCGGATATCTCTCGGTTCTGCTTTGGAACCTTTAAATTAACGAATTGGTATTAGTGGTATAATTTGGGCTGAATCCGAGGAGAATGGGAGATGTAAATTATGAGGAATTGAGTTTAGGAATTATATTAAATTGTTGAATAATTATTCACGGAATATAATCGTGTACAGGATGTCGTACCGAGCCCTGGCTCGATGAAGGAACTCGTATACGTGATCGTCGGAATAGTACTGTGAGTGGACTTTTGTTTTAAATAATGATGCATGCGTTATTTCTTGAATTAATTCTTTATTTAATTATCATATTACTTTTCAAGCGTATTATTTGTTTCCGGAATTTGATTATTGGTTTATCTCATGGATTGGCTTTCAATAATGATTTTCTGAGATGGATTATGATTTACCTCGGTCATGAATTTCGGATATTAATTCGTTATGCTCGGATTCGAGTTTGTGATTTATGTTGATTTCCGGAGTTTCATATTTAATTTCATTCATCGATTTGAGATTTCTGAAAGATTTTCGAAATGGGATTTCGATGGAATTATTTCTTGTTTATTTATTCGATCTTTGGTTTTGGCATTGGGAATGCCTTAGTAATGATTTCGGTTTGAGAATTGTGATTTTGTTTGATCTCGCCTTTCTGCCATTGATTTGAGATACTTTTGGCGTGTGGGACACGTCGTTGGAAATTCTTTTACGAGAGATGGGGGAAGCCTTATGTATTTTGAATTTACTGGATTTTCGGTTATGTTTCCCTGTGCCATACTGAGGGGTGATTTTATCATGCTAGCATTGATTTTCCGCCTTTGTGGCGCGGTGATGGGATCACCGTAGCCCTTCCGCCTTTGTGGCGCAGGTTACTGTCTCTGTGACAGTAATTCTGTAGCCCAGTATCCTATCGCTACACTTAGTGGCGTAAGGGTATATTACGGGAGTTATGGGAGTTCTTTAGCCTGGGAGGCTATCACCCAACCAAGCCTGAGTGGCTTATTCGTATGGCTATCATCTTCCCCTACTTATACTATTTTTGACTAGCGGGGACTAGTCTGAGTTTTCTTAACCAGCGGGGCTGGACTTTTATTTTCGAGTATTGAAATTTCAATCTTTTACTCTGTCGTTGTGACTGGCGAGGCTAGTCGGTTTTCTGGAGTTCAACGTTTTTCGGATTATTTTCGTAAGTGTTTTATAAATGTTGCATGCATCCGGATTTTATATATATCGAAAAATGTGGGAAAGTATGAAGTTTTATTTTGTTTTATTCATATTAAATTATTTATTTTTGTCCACTCACGCTGACGTTTTTATGTACTTTCCCCTGGGCCCTTCGGTTTCAAATGCCCAGTGTGCAGGAGAAATTAGTTGAGGTCGGGCGTACATGGAGTCGAGGCATAGTCAACAGTATGGCTTCCGCAATTGCCTTGAATTAGGTTTTCCTCATTTACCTTTCTATTAGAATTGCTCTGATTACCTGCGGAATTAAGGTTATTAAGTCCAGATTTGTGTGTTGTGAATCTGGTTAATGTTGTTTGAGGGAGCAGGGTGGCTCCAGGAGAATAAGGATGGGTGATTTAGAAGTGTAAATTCTCTTTCTACAGGTTTTGGGTTGTCCACTTTAGGGGAAGTTCTGCCTAATTTTCGGTAGAATTTCTTCTATGGTGGGCCCCGCAGGTCCACTTCGGATTTCAGGGTGAAATTCGGGGCGGGTCCTGTCAGTGATCATATATTTTTTTCGATAATAATCATAATATAGTTTGGGTCAAATAGTTGATGCCATTGTCTAGTATTCCTTTCTTCAGCAACAAACACCCTTACCATTCCCAAATAATCCAAATGAAATGGCATTTGAACCATTTGAGATATGGTGATTAAACTTAACACAAATGTCCCTTGAATATAGTTCGGTTCAACTCAATTGTTTTTCCTTTGTTTTAGCATTCATTTACCATTCCCGTATTATTTGGTTTACTATGTTCATTCCAGGATATGGTAACTAAGAAAGCACTTCTAATTGTAATTGTTTCATAACTTTAATCCAATATCCTAATTTAACTCAATCAAATAAAATCCACCATTTTCATTATCAACTCCCTTCCAAAATCAATAATTACTCACTTTCTTTAACATCATACACAATTTTAGTTAACTTGTCAAAAACCACAAAATCGGTCTTTCTCTTTGTCCATTCTTGCAAAACAACATTTTCCCAAAATTAATAACAGACAAACCAATTTAATTGACAACCCAATTCTCTCCATACATTCAAGCATTCAACCACTTTCATCTTTATTCACTACCATGGCAAGTTTCCAACACATATCAATATCTTTTCCAATTATCTAGAATTCCACTAAGTATGAACAACACACGGCAAAACAGATCCAAACACCCATACCCTTACCATTCTTCTTTTCCAAATTAGTAGCCGAGTCGTCGAAATTGCACTCTACCACCATTAATCCTTCAGATTCCCTATTACGAAAAATAGGATCAAAATCAACCTTCAACCAATTTCTTATTTCACAGAGAATCTGCACATAATCCTTACCTTTCTCCCGATTTCAATCAAAGCTATCTCAGCCTCTCAAGAGCTTCTCCTATCCAAAAATTCCAAAATTACAGACTCCATAAAACCTCACATTGCAAATCGAACAACATAAATTAGAGTTTTAATCTAAATCGAATTGGAGGCCTCAACCAAGAATAGGGTGATGTAAATTACCTAATAGAGACTGTCTGAAGGCTTAGTGACCATGAGCGGCGGAGCTACGGTGGCCCACGTGCCAGCATCGGCGCGTGTAGTGGTTTTGGTCAGAGCTAGAGGTCGGGATTTTTTGGGCTATTGTAAATCGTGAGACGCTGATTCGAACTATGGAGGTGGTTTAGCTCGATTTGAGCTAGAGATCGGAGAATGAAGGTGACAGGGCTCGCCCTGGATTTCACCCTGAAATCTGAAGTGGCCCTGTGGGACCCACTTTTAAAGAAGATTTTACCGAAAAATTTCAGCAGAACCTCCCCTAAAAGTAGGCAACCCAAACCTGTAAGAAACCAAATACACTTCTAAATAACCCAATCGTATCCTCCTGGAGCCACCCTGCTCCCATATTCCAACCAACTCAAACTCAAAGCTAATAATAGTATTTCAAATACTTAAAAGTCCAAGAAGCTCCATAATTAAAATACAACAATTCACCAAGTTAGGTCATAGACCTCAAATATAATTCATTACAAGTCTGGGTCACAATTCCCATAGTAATCAGAGCAATCTAAAAACAGAAATTGATATAAGGGTCAGTAGGTTAAACAGGTAACCTACTATATGAGAAGACGGAAGCACATGCAGTCACTATGGCTCACTCCTAATGCGCCAAGCAGCAACGCTGTGAACTGGGCATTTGAAACCGAAGGGCCTAGGGGAAAGCATTTAAAACGTTAGTGTGAGTGGACAAAAAGTTAAATGGTTATAACATAAGGAAAAGAAAGAAAGAGTTTATACTTTCCCACAATTTAGTTTGGAAAGATAAATTTCCGATGCATGCAAGATTTAGAACAATTTATTTCCTTAACTTCAAAAGAGCGTAAGAAAGAAAATAATCCAGCCCCGTTGGCTAAAATAAATAAATAATATGGGGAAGAGATTTCACCATACGGGTAAAGGAGCCCTTAGGCTCTACCCTCGACTGCCACCCACACATAGATTGTGTGAGGAGGAGAACTAATAACCTCGACTACCACTCACGTGAGGAGGAGAATCCTCGACTGCCACTCACAAACACAAAATAAGTGAGGAGGAGACAATAACAGAAAGACCCGAGTATGGTGAGGAAAAACATTCAAAAACCAGTAAATCCATAAGGCTTCCCCACATTTCTCACGAGAAAATAAGTATATTCCAATGACGTGGCCCCGCACGCCAAAATATTCTCAAATTCATAATAAAAAGCCGAGCGATAATAGATAACTATAAATCGGCGAAAATCATATAAGTCAAAATTTAATCTCCCAAAAACCGAATCATGTTACCGAAACAATTCAAAAATCAAAATCCAAGCATAACAATTTCATATTCGAAATCCATACGGAAACAATGCCAAAATTATGATCCAAAGTAAAATATTATGCTCGATAAGAAACATGATGAATAAATAAAGCAACCACTCATCACTTTGGGAAATAATTGCATGCATCACAATTTAAAAACAAAAGTCCACTCACAGTATTAGGCTAGTCCTGTCGTCGATCGGTATTCTCTTCGTATGGAGACTTCTCTCGTCCTGTACGAATAACACTCGTAAAAATATAATTACAGGACGGGAATTTAAATTTACGATAATTAGATAATGAAATTCCTAAACATCTCCTTAAACCCAACTCCTTCAATCCACCTTGGATTCCATCCAAACTACACCAATTAAGTCGGTTCGTCAATTTATAAATTCTAGGCAAATTCAAGAGAAATCCGACAGTCGGTTTCTCAAATTCAATAACCGAAACTCTTAACTTTTCAAAAATTCATAATCTATTTACAACTTCTCCAATCTTCACCAAATTCACATTTACAACCTCCACAACTCATGTACATTTTAATTAGCTAAAAATAGAAACAAAAACTCCACCCTACGCGCCACCACGCACCATCTACAGTGGCGGCACGTGGGTTACACGCACCGCTGGCAACCACCTCCGATGGCCACCAAAATTTGGCAACACCACCTACTCAACAAACCCAACATCTTTCTCAACTATAACAAGTTCCAATTTTACCTTGAAGAGCTCCAATTTGGCCGGTGAACACAAGCCCAGAAATTTCAAAACCCTAGTTTTGAAATTTCTCGATTCCCTCTCCACACCACGAATTGAAGCTAGAAGCTTGAGGGGAAATGATCCTTGGCTCGAGGCGCTTCTACTATCTCTGGTTTTGTGGCCGGAGATGGTCGGAATTGGAAGAAATCGACAATTGAAGTCGACTGCTACAGTAAAGTTTGGAAGCCCGATCAGCGAAATTCCGGCCAAATCATCTTGAATCACTACCGTAGGTGTGTCAAGGAGGAGGAGGAGCACCGCCCATTTCCCGGAGTTCGTCGTTGGGTGGCCGGAAGAAGCTGTTTTGCCAGAAATTGAAGGGAGACCGAAGGGGAAGAGGGAAACTCGGGGAAAAGGGGAGAGAGAGAGAGTTACTGAGGTTTCTGAAAATGGAAACCTACCAACAGTAATTTTCCATATATATACTTATTACCATGAACAGTAACTTTCACAATTTAAGCTAGAACTCTCACATACGAACTCCGATTTAAGTGTACCACATGTCCACGGACTCGGCTTAACGTCCCCTACAACTTCCGTGAAGAAAATATTCTCAATTTGTTAACCCATAAAAAGTCAACTTCTAGCACCCCCCCTAAATGATAAAAACTAAAGCCAAGGACGGTAAAACGTATAGTAATTCACTTAGACATAGTAAAAGGGTAATTCGAATACGGGGCGTAACAGAAGGCCTACAGAGCTACGAGTTCCGGCGAAACTCGAACGGCGTTACCCGGCTCTGGTGGGTGCCGAGACTTCTGGGTTTTGCTCCTTGTTGCTTGCTGAGTGGAGGGATGGTGGCGGTGCGGTGAAGAGATGGCTGGAAACCTGTGAGGGTCAAGCCACAGTGGCGTCACAGCCTTGGGTTGTTGTGTGTGGAAACTGCCGGCAGTGCATGTCGACAGTAAGGCTATGATTATGGTTGGGTTTGGTTGCGGCGTCGATTGGTGGTGGTGGTATGGTGAGATTGTGGCCAGAATTGGTGTTTTCCGGTGATGGTAGAGAGAGAGAGAGAGAGGTGGGGGGGGGGGGGGGGGGGGGGAGAACGACGCTGCTACAAGGGAGAAAGGGGAGAGTTTTTGTTCTAGGGTTTCCAAGTATCCTATTTATACTTGTGTACGTGAAATACCAATTTTGCCCTTGCAATGAATTTAGAAACTCTTCTAGTTAATTGCTTTCGGTTTTGGACTCGTAACTTTTCTTTTATTCGTTTTAGAAATTTCCTAGCTCTGCAAAGGTTCATCAAGTGTTCTATGTCTCACTTCTGAAAAAGAAGATTGGAGATGCAATAGTGGTCTCAGCACACCTACCCCCAAATATAGACCCCACAATCCTAGGTGGTATCCTGCAAAGATCTTGGACAGAAAGATGTTCAAAAAGGGCAATGCAGCAATAACTAAGTGGTTAATCCAGTGACTTGGCTCTTCAATTGAGGAGGCTACATAGGAAAAAGCTGAAGAGATCCTCCATTGTTTCCCAGATTTTGAAGCTTGAGCTCAAGCTTTTTCTCAGGGGGATGGATTGTTATGAATTTCATCTCATTTGTCACTTTCCTGTTGGTACTAGGGATGTCTACTCAATGTGCATGTGCTGCGCACATGAGTTAGTTTAATTAGCCGTTAATTACATTTTTGCTTAATCTGGTTGTTTAGGGTTGCTTTAGTCTCTAGCCACTACTAGTTGGACATGTGTCTGGAGTTGGTAGATCTGTATGGGCTATATAAGCCAGTTGTTGTACTCCTTATCATCTATGTATGAAAATCCAGTAATTTTTCTTCTTTCTTTTCTGCAATTTAGCTTTACAGTCTTCTCAGTTAGGGTTACTACCCTAACAAACACTCAATATATTTTGTATTCGTCTAAGTTACTAAGTACTTTTGGGTTTGGGATTGAGCCTCACGACTAGATTGGGTTCATCAAACTCCTTTAAAAAAAAAAATTACTAAGTACTTATTATCTCGTTGAGACATTTTATCAAACATATTACCTCAAACTCATGAGTTATTGTTCACAAGACTAGTATACATTACCAAATCACTTGTTGAATTGGTTAAAATAATTATAATTATTAGACACCCATATTCGCTCATTCTTATTTTTCTAATCGAGACACCCATATTCACTTGTTTCTTCCGTATGGTGGGTTGCTTTGGTCTTTGGTAACTCCGATTTGGCCGTATACAGGTATACGTAAATGAGCTTTAAATCACCTTGACGAAAACTTTGGACTTTTGGAACATTTCGCTTTAGTTTACCTCTTTTAAATTAAGGCCGTAACCTGTTGGAAACTTGTGGGAGAAGTTTCCATCGAAAGTGAAGTCTTCCAATTATTTCAATAACCAATTCCCACCTGTTTGGTTCTTATACGTGTCTTTAGTCTTCATACTAAAACAAAAACAGCTGAATTGTCCAAAGTAGAAGTCTCTCATTCCTCTTCTTCTTCTTTTTTGTACACAGAGAATCAATCGGGCCGAGGAAGAAGATAAGGGAATAGGTATAATCGATACTCGTGTAAAAAGCTGGAAATGAAGAACATGATCAGCATGCTGCCTGTGGAGTGCATCTCCCACATCATTTCCCTTACATCCCCTTGCGATGCCTGCAGATCATCTCTAGTCTCTTCTGTCTTCAGAGAAGCTGCGGATTCGGATTTTGTATGGAAAAGCTTTTTGCCTCAAGATATTAAGCAAATCATTTCTAAATCCTTGTTGCCATCGCCATCATCCTTGAATTCCATCTCCATGAAGGATCTCTACTTCCATCTTCGAATTCACCACCAACACATAATTTTAGATGGTAACATGGTAATAATGTTTATCTTCATAAAGGGTTCTTTGACTTCTTTCTTGCATTCTCTTCAACAATTATCTTGGCTGATTAGAAAATTAATGAAAAAAAAAAAAGATTGTCAAGGATTATTTTGTACCAAATTAAATCATACCCAATTTTGAGCCTAATAATCAATGTTTTCTGTTTACATGCTTGATTGCTTCTTTATAAATTTATATATATGGATTAATTAGTCGAACTATGTGGTGTAATGGAAAAGTTAAGTTTGACCTTCTTAAGATGATGGTATATAATTTGAATAGTGAATCATGTATATATGGTGGTGAATTTAACACAGAGCTTTGCACTAGAAGACAAGAGTGGAAAGAAATGTTATATGATAGGGGCAAGAGGGCTTTCAATTGCAGGGGAAGAAGACAAACTCGGTTATTGGCAATGGACAACCGTACCAGCATCTAGGTATTCACCATTCAATTACCAATGATGCTAATTCGCATATACTCGATTAATTTGTAGGATAATTATTGTTCCTTTTATCGGGTACCAACTGGAATTTACCAAATGTCCTTTGCTCATGATTCAAACTGAGAAGCATATTTATGTGGATCATGTACACAGGTTTTGTGAAGTGGCTGAGCTGAAAAATGTATTGGGGCTTGACATCAAGGCACATATCAAAACTAGAATGTTGTCTCCGGGTACAACCTATGCGGCTTACTTTGTCTATCAGCTCTTAGGATGCAGATTTGGGTTTGCACAAACGCCAATTGAGTTTCGTGTCACTTGGGAACAAAGCCGAGTAGAAGCGTCTTACCATGGGGTATGCCTAGAACGTGTGGTGCTAGACCCGTCCGCAGCGTCTCCACGAGCTCAATATAGAGGAGATGGGTGGATGGAGGTGGAGATGGGTGAGTTCTTCATCAAAGAAGGAGATAATGCTACTGTGGAGTGTAGTGTGAGGGAAGTTAATGGCACTAAGAGCGGCCTCCTTGTGGAAGGCATTGAGATTAGGCCTAAACTAGATATGTAGTACATTATAATATTATATAGAATGAAATGAAATGTAACAGTATAGTGTAGCTTGAACCAGCCTCATGATTTGAGATTAATTACATGACAATCTTGGTTTGAATGTAACAAACTCGATCTAGCCCTGCTAGAAGAATGAAAAGCCCCAGAGCAATAAAATTGAGGAAGTTTGTAAAGATTTAATCAAGGTGGATTCACCATGTTAGTTTTTATTTATGCACCAAGCACAAAAGAGCATTCATCAGCAAAACCTAATAATAATGTACACTGCATTATGGTTAATGTTTTGATACAGAATTGGAAAGAAATGCAAGTATATATAGCTTATTTAGTTTAGTTGGTAGCGAATGGTGACTATATATATAAGGCCAACTAATTTAGTTGTTTAAGGCCAAACCATGACTAAGAAATAGGGAAGATGATTGCTACAGTCCATTTTTAATCAGACGATGTTTTCAATAATGTTGAACAATGTATATACTAGTCCTGGTCGATCATTGACTTGGACGAAAGATTCAGACTTTCAAAAGTCTCTCTTTGGTCGTTCTCTTTTTGCTTAAGATTTCTAGGATACCTTACAGAACAGAAAAAAAGATATAAATTTTTAGGTTAATTACAGTTTACCCCCATGAGGTTTGGGGGTGTCATCATTTCACCCCCTCTACTTTTAATTTTGACTTTTTACCCCCTAAACTTTCCAATTTCAATCAGCTGTGTCCAATTTCTCCAATTCCGTCCAAATTGGACGTTAAGTCTGACCCTTGAGGGCTAAAATGGTCATTTCAACATAAAAAAAAAAAAAAAAAAAATAATAAAAAATCTGTTTTTTAGTTTTTTTTGTTCTGTTTTTTTTTTTTAAAGAATATTTTTTTTTTGTTTTTTTGTTTTTTCTGTCTTCAACCTATACACCACAAGTTATAATAGGTTTATATAAACAAAAAAAAATACTCCAGGTGGTTGAAAGTTGCTCGCTGGTCTACGATATTTGTGATATATCTCCAATAAAGTGAAGAATTTAGGATATATCGCTAATAAAGTGAAGAAATATCTGTAAAAAATAATTTTATGTTTTAGAGAAACTGAATTTGAGAGGAATTTTCTGTGTATTCTCATTGATAATAGGGGCCTCTTTATATAGAGGATTATGTTGTGAAATTTTAATTAAAACTCGCAAGCGCACGAATCGTCGTTAGTATAGTGTGCAAGTACGAGGTCGTTCCAACTGCGGATTGATAATCAATTTAAATCCTAACCTAATTAATCCAAAACACAAAAACACATAAACAATCAAACTAAAGAAGATATGGTTTTAAGGTTTTCGACTAAACAAATAATTTGAGAATTAAAGAAACAAACAAACAAATAATGATAATACATAGGGTTTTGAAATCAACCACTAACAATCCTATTTATGTTTTCAATGCAATTAACAGATTCTTTTGTTTCTCTAGATGATAATTCCCGTATCTAAGTCCTTCTCAGGTACTCTAGACCATAGTTTTCCTTAAGTGTATGATGCTCTCCCTCTCGGGTAAAGATCGTATATCCTAACTATGCAGTTTATCCTTCTCAGGTATAAATTTAACATGCAAGACTCATTACGCTTTAGAAAACAAGGGAATCAAGCAAACCATTAGTCTTTCTCAAGTAATAATGTAATTTACCACACTTAATCACAAGAAGCTAATCAAATTATATTGCATCTCTGCTTCAAATTTGTCTTCCAATTACTATATGCAAAGCCCTAAGGTGATCAATCAAAGAACTTAAACATAAAGCATCAATTCAAATAGTGATTAAGTATTCATCATAAAGAAACTATAAATCCATCAATAAAACATCAAAGTACATAAATAATCATGATAGGGCATCATCCTAACCCTAGAAAAGGTTTAACAAAATATATTTAATTAAAACATAGGAAAAAAAACATAAAAAGAATGGAAGGGAAAAGAAAGGGAAGATGGATGAGTCGTCTCTGCTCCTTAGGCGTCTACATTGTGCTCCCGAGACTCTCCTCTCATGTAAATTCGTGCTCCCTTATATAGGGAAGATTTCTGCTCATCTTTGGCTTCATGTTTCCTTGTAAAACTTGGATTTAGATTCCTTTCTTCATTTGGAATGGGAAAACCTTGAAATATCTCTTGTAGAAGTAGGAATAAGTTCATCATTGAATACTCATCTGATATAACTTCCTTGAAACATTAGGATTGATGATCTTGCACTACGAAACTTGAGTTCTCCACGAATGGTTGTAAATTCCCGAGCAGATTTCCTGTCCGACCTATCTTCACTCAAATAATCATAACTTTCTCCAGAAGTATCGAAAACGAGATCCGTAAAATTCTACAGAAAGTAGACATCCGTAGCTTTCCATACATATAAGGTTCATTGTCTGATTCGATCTGGGTAACTCCCAGTAATTCGGTGAAGTTGGATGTTCTGCAGAGACAGATTCTGGAACCTGGGCGTCTTTCAACCTCATTTTAGCTTCTTTTCTTCTCTTTATGAGACAAACCTACAAAAACACTGTAACAACATAAATGACTCGAAATAAGGAGGACTAAGCATAAATATTAAGATTAAGAGGCAAAGAAATAGAGAAAAATATGAGCACATCAGATTACAATGCATAGAATCTCAATCGTACAAGGAAAGTAATCGTACATTGAATAGGAATCTAGATCCTTCTAATTTAACCCTATTACCACTAGGTCAAGTAACCTAGAGTTTGGGCCAAACACATAAAAGAGAGATTTCCTTAAACACTCCCCCTTATGTTGCCCAAACGCGGTGCTTCTCTCATTGCCTCGTTAAAAACCTTGCCGAGTAACAAAAACCCAGTGGGACAGAAATAACCTCGGCCGAAGGGGAAAAAGAGCACAACACACCCTTCACGTTTCGAGGTGAACATGTAGACATCTCCCCCTGATGTCTGCGCCTCCCCCTGATGACTACGATCATGAGAGTTCAGATAATTTCCGCAAGCCAATTCTTGCCACATGTTTCTCGATCGTGGATTTGGGCAATGACTTAGTAAACAAGTCTGCCTCATTATCCTCAGATCGAACCTGGTTCACTTTGATCTTGAGGGGCTTCTGTTGTTGCTGATTGTAGAAGAATTTGGGCGATATATGCTTGGTGTTGTCGCCTTTGATGTAGCCTTGCTTCATTTGTTCAATGCAAGCAGCATTATCCTCATAAATGCTCGTTGGCTCATATGTGGTAGACTTCAAACCACAATTGCTTCGAATATGCGTAACTATGGATCGAAGCCATATACATTCACGAACTGCTTCGTGAAGAGCAATAATCTCTGCATGATTTGAAGAAGTAGCGACTAAGGTCTGTTTTGTAGACCTCCAAGATATCGCGGTCTTTCCCATGGTGAAAACATAACCAGTTTGGGAGTGACCTTTGTGTGGGTCAGAGAGGTACCCAACATCAGCAAAACCTTCCAAAACACTTATATCGTTTTGGGATGGGGATAGGGGACGCAGTCCACCATGTGTGGCGTCCCTGACACTTGATGGGTCTGAATCCATCTTCTCTCTGTAGGGATAGAACAAGCCCATATCGATCTTACCACTTAGGTATCGAAAGATATCTTTAACACCAGTCCAATGGCGTCGTGTAGGCGCAGAGCTATATCTAGCTAGCAAGTTCACAGCGAATGAGATATCCGGTCTTGTGCATTGAGCTAAGTACAATAATGCGCCTATTGCACTTAGGTAGGGCACTTCTGCCTCTAGCACTTCTTCATCATCATCTTTTGGACGAAATTGATCATTCTTTGGATCAAGACTACGGACGACCATTGGGGTGCTTGAAGGCTTAATCTTATCAGAGTTGAAACGCCTAAGCATCTTTTGGGTATAAGCTGAATGATGAATCAGGATACCATCTCTACGGTGCTCAAGTTCTAAACCGAGGCAAAACCGTGTTTTCCCAAGATCTTTCATCTCAAACTCGGATTTCAAGTGTTCAGCGGTTTCCCTTAACTCTTTAAAGGTGCCAATTATGTTCATGTCATCGACATAAACCGCTACTATTGCAAATCCGGAACTTGTCCTTTTTATGAACACATATGGGCATAGTTCATTGTTGACATATCCCTTTCCAATCAAGTAGTCACTTAGACGGTTATACCAAATCCGTCCGGATTGTTTCAATCCATATAGTGAGCGTTGGAATCTAATCGCAAACGCGCTCCGTGGTTTAGAGCCACTTGATTTGAGTAACTGAATTCCGTCTGGAATCTTCATGTATATCTCTGTATCTAGATCCCCATATAGATACGCAGTAACCACATCCATAAGCTGCATGTTCAGTTTTTCGGAAACTACCAAACTGACAAGGTAGCGGAACGTTATGACGTCCATTACGGGAGAATAGGTCTCCTCGTAGTCGATTCCAGGGCGTTGTGAGAAGCCTTGAGCCACAAGGCGAGCTTTGTACCTTACAATCTCATTTTTCTCATTACGCTTTCTAACGAATACCCATTTATGACCAACCGATTTGGTGTTGGGCGGTATTGGTACAACCTTTCCAAATACCTTTCTTTTCGCTAGAGAATCAAGTTCTGCCTGGATCGCATCTTTCCACTTTGGCCAATCAACTCTACGTTGGCATTCATCAACGGAGCGTGGTTCGATGTTATCGGTCTCAATAATCTCACGCGCCACTGAATACGCGAATACATCATCAATGATGATGGAGTTTCTTTCCCACGTCCCATGTACACTAGTATAATTAACAGAGATCTCTACGTTCTCAGGGATAGGTTCTGACATTGAGGCGTCCCCTAATGATGTCTCTTGGACATAACCATAATCCGGAACATTCTCATGGGACGGATTTTGAGTATCGATGATCAAAGGATTTGTTTGTGCCTTATTCGCTCTCTTTCTAGGGCGAGTATCCTTCGAACCAATCGGTCTACCGCGTTTTCTTGCGGGACCTGCGGCCATAGATGCCATATCATTGCCATGTTGGGCAATGGCGCCATCTCCTGGTGTCACAGGAGAGGCGTGATGTCCAGTATTTGGGACATCGATCCTTGCAGGCACGTTTGCAGCAGGTATGTGTGATCTCGTCACTTTGGAAACATCAGAAAACGCATCAGGCAGAGTGTCTGCTACGTTCTGGAGCTCGATTATTCTTCGCACTTCAAGTTTGGACTGTGCGGTACGGGGATCGAGATGAGACATAGTGGGGACAGACCACGACAATTCCTGTTGTTCCTGTTGAACATATGTGTTCTTATCTCCCCCTAACGATGGGAAGACTGTCTCATCAAAGTGACAATCCGTAAATCTAGCGGTAAAGATATCGCCTGTCAAGGGTTCAAGGTAGCGGACGATCGTTGGAGATTCATATCCAACAAAAATGCCCATTCGTCGTTGTGGACCCATCTTAGTAATAGGCACATAAATGGCACACCCAAAAATGCGTAAGTGCGAGATATTAGGCTCGTACCCAGTCACTAGCTGTAACGCAGAGTAAGATTGGGTTGCAGTGGGTCGTAGACGAATTAGTGTCGCTGCATGCAATATTGCATATCCCCAAGCAGAAACAGGGAGATTGGTGCGCATAACCAATGTCTGTGCTATCATCTGTAGTCGTTTGATAGCGGCTTCTGCGAGACCATTTTGGGTATGAACATGGGGAACTGGATGCTCTACATCAATCCCTAGTGACATGCAATAGTCATCGAATGTTTTCGATGTAAACTCCCCAGCATTATCAAGTCGAATTGACTTAATAGGATGGTCAGGGTAGTGAGCCCGGAGATGGATAATCTGGGCGAGGAGTTTAGCATAAGCAGCATTTCGAGTGGATAGTAGCGCGACATGTAACCAGCGTGTCGACGCATCAACCAATACCATAAAGTATTTAAAAGGTCCGCATGGTGGTTGAATTGGTCCACAGATATCCCCTTGGATTCTCTGTAAGAACGGAATGAGTATTTTGGGATCCTTTGCGTAGGACGGTCTCGGTCCTAATTTCCCGAAGGAACAGGCTTTGCAGAAAGAGCGATGGGCCTTAGGAGCAACCAATGAAGATTTTGGTTAGGCCTGAGCGTCTGTAGCGCTATTAGAAGCAAAGTGTGTGACTACATCTCCCATTATGGCGTTATCACATGGGACTTGGGCGGTCCTGTGGCGCCCCAAGACGGCTGCAGCTCCAGATGCTGCAATTGTTGCGGTCTTGCTAAGTCCTGGAATCAATTTTCGATTCCTGCTTCTTCTCATTCTGAAGAATGGATGTCCGTGTGAAGTCTTTAGTATACGGAGCATCATATCGCGACCAGGATGTCCTAGTCGGTCATGCCAAAGCCAATATGTGTCTGAATCCAAGAGATCTTCTCTTATGACATTATTGGATTCAATAGGTCGAATTGTAGTGACATAAAGTCCACTAGATTGACACATAAGCCTCTCTAATATGCGCTTTCTTCCGCAATCATTAGAGGTAATGCAAAGGAATTCTATTCCGTTCTAACTATGCGTTTCCGCATGGAATCTGTTGGCTCTAATATCTTTAAAGCTCAATAAGGTTCGATTTGCCTTAGGAGCGTAGAGAGCTTCAGTGACTTTAATCAAGGTGCCATTAGGCAAAAGGAATTGGGCCATTCCATGTCCTTGAACTAAACCTAATGGCCCAGCCATCGTAGTCACAGATGAATATGTAGGCAACATCTCCAAGAATAATTGCCTATGTCGTAGAATGGTGTGCGTAGTCGCACTATCCGCAAGACATTGAAGTTCATCCATTCCTAAAAGAAAAGCTTGTAATTAAAAATGAGTTATAAAGAAAAGAACTCAACTTTTATTAATAAGCCAAACGGAATTACATCATCATTTCTTTAACCAAAGAAAATCTAATCCAATAAACTAGTTAATGCAAAACAATGGTAGTCGTCTAACTCCTTTCGGTAATTCCAATGTAAATGTGACCAGGTGAGTAGAGAGATGTCGGTGGAGCGAGGCTCACTTAAGTACCACTTATCTCAAAACCTTCCTAGACATCACACTCACATTGAGTACGCCTACTTTGAAGAAAGACCAATAGCATTGGCATCTACTATAAAAATAATATGGCAATTGCCTACATCTCTTGGAAATAAAAAGACTTAATCAAAATCGCCAGTTTCTGGGTCTTGATCCTTGTAGTCTTCCACCCTTAGATCGAGATCTCCATCTTGATCTTCTTGTTCCATGTAATTTGCCTCCCTTGCTTCACGATACATCTTGTATGCGTTTGCAACGTTCTGGGATGCAGTACACTTCTTTGCCCAATGTCCACTTGATCCACATCTGAGACAAGCATCATTATGGTCAGGTTCCCTTGATCGAGGCGCTCTGGGAGCGTTTTGTAGACGGTTATTGGCTTTGGTGGCGTTGCCACCATAACCGGAGGCTTGGCCTCTCTCTCTCTTCACACGTTTACCTCCACGGTTCCGTGCACGCCTATTTTGGCGATTTCCTTCCTCTTTAGGGCGAGAATATGGACCAGAACGTCCAGAATTATCCCTACTCTTAGGGTTTCGCTCCTTGCGTCCTCCCTTGGAGGCGCGACTATAATTAGACTCCGGATTTGACTTGGTTCCCACGGGTCTGGAGTTATAGTTCTTCACAAGTATGTTGTCGTGCTTTTTAGCTACGTTCAAGGCACCAATTAGCTCATGAAATCTTGTGATGAGTCTAGCATTGACATCAATCCGATAGTTTTTGGCTATCATCAATGCAAAGACGGGGAAGGTGGAGAGAGTCTTCTCGATCAACATCGTATCAGTGATGTTCTGTCCACAGAATTCCATCATAGACTTGATACGAAGTGCTTCTGAATTGTAGTCAAGTACAGACTTGAAATCACAGAAGCGAAGGCTATGCCATCTCACTTCTAAGTCTGGAAGCAGGGAATCACGGACGTTGCCAAAACGATGCTCGAGTTCTACCCATAGTCTTCTTGGGTCTTCCTCATTGAGGTACTCATTTTGGAGCGCGTCATTCATGTGCCTTGTCATGAGAATGATGGCTTTAGCTTCATTCGCCTCTCTCGTAGCTCTATTTGCTTCAAAAACAGCAGCTTGTTGAGGAGTACGCACGTCCTGACTTGGCTCTTGGATCGTATTCAGGATCCCATTAGCCTTAAGATGCTGGCGCACATCACGGACCCACTTGTGGTATCCTACGCCTGTTGTCTCTAGTGGAGCGAAGCTCAACTTGTTCAGGTTACTCATCCTGAAAAACAACAAGAAAATAGGGTTAGTTTCGGAGCGAAAAAGGCTACCACGAAAAACTATAAAATTTCTGAGCGTAGTCGCTTCCAAGAAATTAGGGACTTTCTGAGCGTAGTCGCTTCCAAGAAAATCTGATTCCAAGAGGGGTTTTTGGATTAGATCGAAACGACGATGTATGTGGTCGATCGTTTTCTTCTCAACAAACTCTAAGTTTGGAGGACTCTACAAGCTCCAAGCTTGGAGTGAGCACGAACCCCCATAGTTCGGCTATTGGTCTCCCCTATGAAGAAGAAAGGGGGGTAGAAGAAGGGATGTTGGAAGTCCCCGAGAAAAGAAGAAGAAATAAAAAAAAAAACTTCAAAAACGGGAACTTTTAGAAAAGTTTACCTTGAAAAGATGCCGGAATTCTTGACCGGAAAAGTTGACGGAGGTCGCCGGAAAAGTGGCCGGAAGTTGGTGGCTGGAGGTGCTGGCCGGAACTAGGCAGGGTAGTGCAGGGCTGCTGCAGGGGGCTTGCAGGGGCTGTGCAGAAGCTATGCGGAGGCTATGCAGGGCTCGTGCAGGGGCTGTCGGCAGGTCTCGACAGGGGCCTGTGCAGGGCTTCTCGGCAGATGTCGGCAGGACTAGGCAGGGGCACGCAGGGGCTCTCGGCAACTTCTCGGCAGGTGTCGCAGATGCTTCGGCAGATGCTCGGCAGGGCTCGCAGGTGCTTCGGCAGGGTTCGGCAGATATGCGGAGGACAGGCACAGGGCTCGGCAGGGGCAGGGGCCGGTTCAGTTTTTCCGGTGGCCGGTTCAGGTCGATTTCGGCCTGTTCCGGTGGTTCCGCCGCCGGTTCTGGGCTCCTTGGGATTAGGGCTTCGATATGTGGAGCGGTGGTTGCAGGATTTTGAAGGTTACGAAATTAGGGTTTTCAGGGTTAGGGCTTCGTGCTGATAACGTGTTGTAGAGAAACTGAAATTGAGAGAAATTCACTGTGTGTTCTCATTGATAATAGGGGCCTCTTTATATAGAAGATTACAATGCATAGAGTTTGAATCATATAAGGAAAGATAATCTCTAGATTCTTCTAATTAAACCCTATTACCACTAGGTCAAGTAACCTAGAGTTTGGGCCAAACACAAATTAGAGTTTACTTGAACAATAATTTATTTTATATTTTATATATTTTTTTTTATGTTGAAATGACTATTTTAGCCCTCAAGGGTCAGACTTAACTTCCAATTTGGACGGAATAGGAGAAATTAGACACGGCTGATTGAAATTGGAAAGTTTAGGGGGTAAAAAGTCAAAATTAAAAATAGAGGGAGTGAAATGATGACACCCCCAAACCTCAAAGGGGTAAACTGTAATTAACCCTAAATTTTTATATATTGATATATAGATAGCTAGAGATCTGAAAGAGGAAGAAGTAAGAAATGGACATGATTAACATGTTGCCTGTGGAGTGCATCTCCCTCATCATATCCTTTACATCTCCGCGCGATGCCTGCAGATCATCAGTAGTCTCTCCTGTCTTGAGAATAGCTGGAGATTCTGATTTTGTCTGGGAGAGGTTTCTGCCTCAAGATTATGAGCAAATCATTTCGCAATCCCCGTCATCGTCGTCTTTGAACTCCATGTCCAAGAAGAATCTCTACTTTCGTCTTTGCAGTCACCCCATCATCATAAGCAATGGTAACATGGTAAGTGAGCCAAATTTAGTACTAATTAACTCTGCTCTTCAACAGTATTGTGTACTTTCATACCTGTTTATGATTCTATATAGATTGGTATCGTTCTGTCTCTGTAGCAATAATATCTAGCAAAGTTTGACAATCTTAATTGATGACGAGAATCAGGACATCTGCATTAGATTAAAGAAAGGTTAAAGTTTATTAGTCCCTAGCCTGTAGAACATTGACCTGTTTTCTAGTTACTTTTTTTTTTTTTTTTTTCGCAATTGTTTTCTAGTTACTCTGAACAGCTAACTACACATTTGCCTTGAATGTAAATGTGGAAAATTTGGTGGGTACAAAATGGAAAGGGAGTGGAAGGCTAAAGTTTATTAGTCCCTGTAGAACATTGACCTGTTTTCTAGTTACTTTCAACAGCTAACTACACATTTGCCTTGAATGTAAATGAGGAAAATTTGGTGGGTACAAAATGGAAAGGGGGTGGAATTGGGTCAATGCTGGTTAGTAGCAACCCAAAAGGATTCCTCCGAGTTTAGAAGGTTTAACATATTTACAGTAGTACAAGGAAGAAACAAATAAAAATTGAAACTTGGGGTAGCCAAATCTCTGAGCAAAAATAGGAAAGATTGACTGCCCATGCCATGATATCAAATGTCTACATATATATATTTGCATTATTAATCCTCAACTCTTTGAAACAGAGCTTTGCACTAGAAAAGCAGAGCGGCAAGAAATGTTATATGGTATGCGCAAGAGGGCTTACAATTGCATGGGGAGATACGCCCGCTTATTGGCATTGGATAACTCTACCACACTCCAGGTATACTTGATTTCGATCACATGATCGAGGATGAATATTAATTATTACTATAAGTGGAGCTTTGTTTTGATTGTGCTGTAAACATTTATATATATGTGTGAGATAAAATGATAGGTTTGCTGAAGTGGCTGAGCTCAAACTTGTATGGTGGCTGGACATCAAAGCATGCATAGAAACTAAGGATTTATCCCCAGGAACAACCTATGCAGCTTACCTTGTGTATCAGCTTTCACAACACAGATATGGATTTGAATCGCCTCTTGTGTCGCGTATCAGTTATCAACAAAGTGACGTAGTGACTGTGCATAGTGTGATCCTAGACCCTAGGCCTCCGCGACCGCGAGCTCGAGACAGAGGAGATGGGTGGATAGAGGTTGAGATAGGTGAATTTTTCGTTGAACAGGGAGACGATGATGATGTTGTAGAGTGCAGTGTGAAGGAAGTCAGTAACTCTAAGCGTGGCCTCATCGTTGAAGGTATTGAGGTGAGGCCTAAAGGGATATAGCTCAATGTTGCTCAGAATTTTCATAGACCAATAAATTGCAACCAGGCATCTGGAATGCTTCTTATCTATGAGCATGGTCTTTTATTCGGTTGGACGATGTGTTTATGGTTCATGTATTGTATTGCATAAGATTTTTTTGTGTATCCTCTTAGAATTGGTAACATGTCCCATTGTGTATTATTGTTCTTCAGATTAATGGATATAATGTCCGCCTCTTTCTTTGACTTGTTTGGTCATTTGGGCTTGCTCGGGCAGAGGTAAGTAAGCAAATACAAGTAGATCTGGTTACATAGATAGATAGTAATTTTATGCAACTTTTTTGAACAATAGTCTATTATTAAAGATATTCAGCAGATTGGTCGAAATTTAAAAAAATTCAACATCAAGCATAATTTAAATGAAACAAATTTCTCGGCAGATGCTCTTGCAACGTTAGGACATTCAAAACCGGAATGAGAAATGTGGGAGCACTCTATCCCTCCCTCAATTAGTAGAGCTATTAGTTTCGATCAATTTGAGTCGGATTGTACTATATATTCAAAGATTTCTGTATTTAAAGTTGTTTCCTTATCAAAACAAAAAAAAAGGAAAATTCTTTTGATAAATAGGGTAAAAAAAAAAAAAAAAAAAAAAAATTTGTAAACAGTACACCAACTAAAGGTCACTAATAATTTCTATACATAAAGTTCCAAACCGAGCATTTTAGTACATGAAATCTGAAGATCGACCCACTATCTAGACACGACGTCGACGCCGTTAGTTTCAGTGCCACCTGGCCTAATTTGAAGGGTAATTTGGTCTCTTCAAGTTTTTACTCTGAGCACCCTCTCTCTCTCTTACTCTGGGCACCCAGAGCTCACCCTCTCTCTCTCTCTCTCTCTCGCTGGGCACCTATCCTCCACACACACAACCACCCCACCCCACACCAAAAAAAAAAAAAAAAAAAAAAATCCCGATCACCTCTGCGATTCCAACCATTACCATCAATCCACACCCTTCGATGCTCAAGCTTCTCCGCCGAAACCATCTAATCGCAATCCCGGTAATTTCTTACCAAACCAAAGCAGCACAAGATAACAACAGGGGTCTCTCATCTCATCAATCTCTCTCTCTTCTCCTTCTTCTTCTTCCTCTTTTTTTCTCCTCACTCATTTCTCTCTGTAATCAGACGCTCATCAATGGAAACCTCTCCCAGAAGAGCGACCAACACCAACCCAAACGCTCTCCCATCCCCAAACAGCCACACCTCCAACAACAACAACAATGGACTCCAAGCATCCCCAATCGCCCAACCCCCGAAACCCATGACCAGATCCGACTCCGCTAACATACCCGACCACCTTCGTCCGACTTCAATCTCTACGAGCGCAGCAACAACGCCATGAAGAATCTCCGGTTGAACCCTCTAATCCCAATCCTGGTGTTAAATTCCAACAACAACAACAACTTCGGATTCTCACCGCGAAACCCGAAGATTTTGTCGCCGAGCATTCTCGATTTTCCGGCGCTGGTGCTCAGCCCCATCACGCCGCTCTTACCCGACCCGTTTGACCGAAGAGACAGCGATCAAAGAAAAAGGGTTTGTCGCCAAGTACGACGCCGAGGGAATCGGAGCCCCGACTGTTGCCCTTATTCCCAACGAGGTCGCCTAATCTTCCCCTTGAATTACAAATGTTAGTCTGCAAATCGGAGAGAGTCAGAAAGAATAAAATAAGAAATGTAAGCAAGTGCTCCCGTCGCGGCTCACTTTAAGAGGGATGAAAAGTACTAAATTACCCTCTTGTAAATGAGTAATGACATAAGAGTAAACGGCGTCATTGCGTCGTGTCTATATAGTGGGCCGGGCTTCAGATTTCGTGTACCAAAGTGCTCGGTTTGAAACTTTATGCATAAAACTTATTAGTGGCTTTTAGTTAGTGTACTGTTTGCAAAATTTTTCCAAAAAAAAAAAAAAAAACAGAGGTGACTAAGAAATAGGGAAGCTATTTGTCCACGTCTTAACGTAGGATAGTAATCAATTCCCCCCGTCCCGGCTCTCGTCCTCTAGTTAGATATTTATTCACAAGTCAGAAGAGATGCAGAGAGATATGTAGAAGAGGCCGGAATTGGAAGAAGCTACAAGTCATGAAGAGGTTGCCTGTGGAGTGCGTCTCCCACATCATTTCCTTTACATCACCTCGAGATGCCTGCAGATCGTCTGCTGTCTCTTCTCTGTTTAGAATAGCTGTGGATTCTGATATTGTCTGGGAGAGGCTTCTTCCTCCCCATTATAAGCAAATCATTTCGGAATCTTCATCGTCCTCGTCTTTGATTTCCATGCCCAAGAAGGATCTCTACTTTTATCTCTGCACTCACCCCATCATCATAGGCAATGGTAACATGGTAAGTAATTGACTGACACATAAACTTACTTTTTCTTCTTCAATTTCTATGCGTGTTGCCTCTGCTTTGCCTTTTGCATTACCATCGATGGATTAGTATCAGTCTGTGTCTCTACTCTGTAGCAGCAATTAATAGCTAGCTAGTTTTGACAATTTAGATTGAATACTTCCTTAAGTTTCCAAGTCCTTCCTACTGATTTAGATTGGGGCTGTCCACTAATTCCATCAAGTACTTAGTTGGTCTCATGATTTAGTTTTGGGTGTTATGAATCCTGGAAAATCTTGATAAGTCGGAAATGGAGGGGAGAGGTTAGAGATGCAGATCAGGCTCGGGTAGAGCCGTGTAAAATGAAATTGGGTCCATTGCTAGTCACTAGCAACCTCAAAGGAAATGGAATCACTAGTCAGTTTAACAGAAAAATTAACAATTTTGACAGTAGTGAAGGGAATACATAAAAGATAGACTTAAGGAGGCATCCAAGCTAAATGTTTAGTTAAGAAAGCAACGATCTTGAGCCTTTTAAAGAGAAGATATTGATTGGTCCATGATACCAAATGTCTACCTCTAGCTAAACGTTACATGAATTATTGATCCTTAACTCTTTGCTGCAGAGCTTTGCACTAGATAAGCAGAGCGGCAAGATTTGTTCTATGGTAGGCGCAAGAGGGCTTGTAATTGCATGGGCAGATACACCCACTTATTGGCAATGGATGACTCTACCACACTCCAGGTATATATATTTCCTCAAGGGGACGATGAATATTGTAATAGTACCAAGTGGAACTTAGTTTTGAACCTTTGATTGCCTGTGTTATATTATAAATAGTACTTTTGATGGATACATAATACATATTATGACAGGTTCTCTCAAGTGGCTAAGCTCAAACTTGTATGGTGGCTTGACATCAACGCGTGCATATCTGCTAAGAACTTATCCCCGGGAACAACCTATGCAGCTTACCTTGTGTATCAGCTCTCAGAAGTAAGATCGGGGTTGGCAAGAACACCTATTGTGTTGCGCGTCAATTATCGACAAAGTGCAGTTGTGAGTGTGCATAGTGTGATCCTAGACCCTATGCCTCAGGAAGCTCGACATAGAGGAGATGGGTGGATGGAGATTGAGATGGGTCAATTCTTCATTGAACAAGGAAATGATGATGCTGCTGTAGAGTGCAGTGTAACGGAAGTTAGTAACCTAAAGAGCGGCCTCATTGTGGAAGGTATTGAGCTTAGGCCTATACATATGTAACTATGACTTTCCAGAGGGCTCTAATTTGTGACAATTCTCATTACCCTCTCTGTGCATCCACTCAATTGTTCATTATATTTATTCCGTGATTCTGGACATTTAAAAGCTCGTACTGTTGTGCGGAAGCGTAACAAACAAGGTATTGATATGAATTCAACAGTAACAAACAAAGCAAAAACACCTAATAAACAAACCACAAAGAACACCAAGATTTATAGTGGTTCACTCAATCAGTGTGATTGAGCTACATCCACTTTCGGAGCCGGCAAGATATTCCACTATGATCAATTTGGAGAAACATACAATTAGAGTTTATGAACAACTCTCACTACCCAAATCCCCAATACACCCAAACCTATTAACTCTCCTTTGATTCAAATAGAGAAGAAGAAGAATTCTTACTTCTCATATACAATACATAGCAACACCAACAACTAAGCTTAAGAAGCTTCAACTATGGAATTGCAAAGTCTCCAAAAGGAGAGGAAAGACAGAGTATTCAAGGATGGCTATCAATTATGTTTCTCTCCTTACTTCAGTTGTTGCCGATGTGGGGATTCAATACAAAGAAACTAAACTACAGCAGCTCTATCTCTCTCTCGCTCCAAGAGAAAGATTAGGAACAAAGGAAAAGTTGCAAACATTTCACTTTTCACTTTTCCTTTTTCCTTTCTTCTTTTCCATGTTTTCTGCCGCAGAAAACATGCCTCCATGTTTTCTTTTGCTACCTTTTTCCTTTTGCAACTGGCCCATCAATCTCCCACTTTCTTCTTCTTTCAGCTGCTATGTCTTCAAGTGAAGACAACATCAACAATCTCCACCTTGGCTTCACTTGATACAATAATATCACAAGTAAAATATCACATACCAATTTGCCGCTCCGACATCCCCGTAGGGAAGATCAAATGTTACGAACACCAATCAAGTTCAAGCAATGCTTGAACTTGCTCAATGGAACTGGTTTGGTCAACATATCAGCAGGATTTTCTTCAGTTCCAACTTTCAGGAGCTCTATATCACCATCCTCCACCAGTTGACGAATCTTGTGAAATTTGACATTGATATGTTTAGTGCGAGCATGAGTAACCTGGTTCTCTGCCAAATGAATAGCACTCTGACTATCACAATAGAGATCCACATAATCTTGAATTATTCCCAAGTCCTCAAGCAAACCACGAAGCCATACTGCTTCTTTTGCACCCTCTGTTACCGCCATGTATTCAGCTTCTGTAGTCGACAAAGCAATAGTAGATTGCAAGTTCGACTTCCAACTCACCGCTCCACCAGCAAGAGTAAACACATAAGCTGTAGTAGATCGGCACTTATCCAAATCACCTGCGAAATCAGAGTCCACATATCCAACAACACACTGACTCATCTTATCCTGCTTAAACACAATTCCAACATCCACAGTACCAAGAATATACCGTAGAATCCATTTCACTGCTTGCCAATGACTTTTACCTGGGTTATGCATATATCTGCTCACCACACTTAAAGCCTGTGAAATGTCAGGTCTAGTACACACCATGCAGTACATCAAGCTACCAACAGCACTAGCATAAGGAACTTTAGCCATATATTGCATATCATCATCAGTGCTAGGAGACATAGAAGATTTAAGCTTGAAATGAGAGGCAAGAGGTGTACTTACAGGTTTAGATTTATCAACCATGCCAAACCGTTGTAGTACCTTCTTCAAATATTGTTTTTGTGACAAACAAACCTTGCCTTTGGATCTATCTCTTTCAATTTCCATGCCCAAAATCTTCTTAGCTTCTCCCAAGTCCTTCATTTCAAATTCACCACTCAACTGTGATTTTAATTTTTCAATTTCCACCTTGCTCTTAGATGCAATTAGCATATCATCAACATATAAGAGCAAATAAATGAAGGTCCCATCATGTAGCTTGCGAAAGTAAACACATGGATCATAAAGACTCCTAGTGTACTTCTGACCAAACATAAATTTATCAAACCGCTTGTACCACTGTCTTGGAGACTGTTTCAAACCATACAATGATTTATGCAGTTTGCAAACCAATTTTTCCTTACCAGCAACTTTGAAACCATCTGGTTGAGTCATATAGATCTCTTCTTTCAATTCACCATGTAAAAATGCAGTTTTGACATCAAGTTGTGCTAACTCAAGATCAAACTGTGCAACCAAGGCTAAAAGAATACGAATAGAAGAATGCTTCACAACAGGAGAGAATACCTCATTGTAGTCTATTCCTTCTTTTTGTGCATAGCCTTTAGCTACCAATCTAGCCTTGTACCGAGATCCTTCCTTTTTAGCAAATACCCATTTGCAGCCAATTGCTCTCTTCCCATGTGGTAACTGAACCAACTCCCAAGTCTTGTTCTTGTGAAGAGACTTCATCTCTTCATCCATTGCTTTTTCCCACTCTACACTATCCGCATGTATCACAGCTTCTTCATAGGTAGAAGGAATTTCTTCTTCAGTAATTGGAAGTGCATAAGTTACCATATCATTTAGCCAAGCTGGCTTTGGAGCATTTCTTTTTCCTTTTCTAAGTGCAATAGGTCCATGTTGCTGTGGAGACTCTTGAGCTTGAGCCTCTACTTCAATACTTGAATCTTCATTTGTTGAATCATCTGGCTCAACTGTAGGACTACCTGGATCAATTGGAGTTTCATCAACTTTTTCTTTAAACTCCACCTGCTTCAAACTCTCTATGGTCATCTCCTGTTTTTGAGAATCAGTCTGTTCACTCTGATTAACCATAACAGCCTCATCGAATGTCACATCTCTGCTTACAATAACTTTCCTCACATCTGGACACCAAAGCCTAAATCCCTTCACACCATCATTAAATCCCAAGAAAATAGCCTTCTTGGCTCTCGGATCAAGCTTGCTTTCCCTGACATGAAAATAAGCAGGACAACCAAAAATATGTAAGTAATGATAATCAGTAGCAGGTTTTCCAGACCATACCTCCATGGGCGTTTTACCCTCATTTGCAGCAGTAGGCAACCTGTTGATGAGATGGCCTGCATATGTAACTGCCTCAGCCCAAAACTCTTTGCCTAATCCAGCATTAGACAACATACATCGAACTTTCTCCAGTAAAGTACGATTCATGCGCTCTGCAACCCCATTCTGTTGTGGTGTCTCTCTAACTGTGAAGTGTCTCACAATGCCCTCATCTTGACATAACTTCAAAAATGGATCAGACTTGTATTCACCACCATTATCTGATCTGAGCCTCTTAATTTTTCGACCTGTCTGAGTCTCAATCATCTTCTTCCACTTCACAAATATATCTAAGACTTCATCTTTATGCTTCATGGTGTACACCCATACTCTTCTAGAGAAGTCATCAACAAAAGAGACATAGTAGTGTTTACCTCCCAAAGATGCAGTTTTGGTAGGTCCCCACACATCTGTGTGAACATAGTCTAGAGCACCTTTAGTCTGATGAACTGCAGTACCAAACTTCACTCTAGTCTGCTTTCCCAATACACAATGTTCACAAAATTCCAACTTGCAAGTCTTTGCACCCTTCAACAAACCTTGCTTCACTAATCCCTGCATTGCTTTCTCACCAGCATGTCCAAGACGCATATGCCATAATCTAGTAGTATCTGCATCATCTGTAGTCTCAGAAATTGCTGTTTCACTTGTCACTGTACTCCCTTGTAGAAAATACAAGTTTCTATCTCTAGTACCTTTCATCATCACAAGTGAACCTGACACAATTCTGGCAACTCCATTCTTCAATGTAACTGTGAGACCCTTTGATTCTAAAGTTCCCAAAGAGATAAGATTTTTCTTCAAGTTCGGAACATACCGAACATCTGTCAATTCTCTAACAACCCCATCATGCATTTTGAGACGAATTGTACCAATCCCTCTAGTTCTGCAAGGACTATCATCTCCCATCAAAACTACTCCACCATTTAGTTCTCTTAAAGTAGAGAACCATTCCTTGTTAGGACACATGTGGTGTGTACAACCCGAATCCAAAATCCATTTCTCAGAATAATCAAGTGCAGATGAGCTTGCCAAAGCAAAATCAATCTCATCCTCTTTAACATCATCAAAGGTAGATGAACAACTCAATGCAAAACCAAAATCATCATCATCTTCAGATTTTGCAACATTCACTTCAGAACCCTTCTTGTCTCTAGTCTTCAACTTGGGACAATCTTTCTTCCAATGCCCCTTTTGGCGACAAAAGGCACACTCATCTTTTGCAGGAAATTTGCCTCTTGACTTGGAACGAGAATTACCTCTTTTTCCACCAAACTTTCTTTCTCCAGATCTTCCTCTTACTACAAGTGCTTCACCTGTCACTTTCTGCAATTGCTTCTCCTTCTTTCGACACTCATTATTTATCAATGAATTACACACATCATCAAATTTCACAAATTCTTTTCCATGCAACAAAGTTGTAATCAAATGCTCATACTCGTCAGGGAGAGAATTTAGCAAACACAAAGCCTTATCCTCATCACTAATTTGCACATCTAAATTAGCCAAATCTGCAAGTATCTTATTGAAATCACTGATGTGTTCAGACATAGAAATACCTTGCCGATAATTGAATCGGAAAAGCCGCCTCTTCAGGTGAAACCGGTTTTCAGCACTCTTGGTCATGTATTGGTCTTCCAATTTCTTCCACAGAGCTTTTGCCGAAGTTTCCTTCATGATAAAGAACTTCATATCCTTTGCAAGACACAATCTGATAGAACCACAAGCCCACTTATTAATCTGCTTCCACTCCTTCTCACTCATATCTTCTGGTTTGTCTTCAAGAGCTATATCCAATTCTTGTTGACACAAGACATCCATCATCTCACACTGCCACATGCCAAAATTGTTTGTTCCATCGAACTTCTCAACTTCAAATTTGGCATTGCCAATTGATGGCCTAGTAGTCGACGATGAACCCGAACTCGAATTTTTCGTCATTGAATCCAATCAATACTCAACTCCCAAATTCAGAACCGAAGCTCTGATACCAGTTTGTTGTGCGGAAGCGTAACAAACAAGGTATTGATATGAATTCAACAGTAACAAACAAAGCAAAAACACCTAATAAACAAACCACAAAGAACACCAAGATTTATAGTGGTTCACTCAATCAGTGTGATTGAGCTACATCCACTTTCGGAGCCGGCAAGATATTCCACTATGATCAATTTGGAGAAACATACAATTAGAGTTTATGAACAACTCTCACTACCCAAATCCCCAATACACCCAAACCTATTAACTCTCCTTTGATTCAAATAGAGAAGAAGAAGAATTCTTACTTCTCATATACAATACATAGCAACACCAACAACTAAGCTTAAGAAGCTTCAACTATGGAATTGCAAAGTCTCCAAAAGGAGAGGAAAGACAGAGTATTCAAGGATGGCTATCAATTATGTTTCTCTCCTTACTTCAGTTGTTGCCGATGTGGGGATTCAATACAAAGAAACTAAACTACAGCAGCTCTATCTCTCTCTCGCTCCAAGAGAAAGATTAGGAACAAAGGAAAAGTTGCAAACATTTCACTTTTCACTTTTCCTTTTTCCTTTCTTCTTTTCCATGTTTTCTGCCGCAGAAAACATGCCTCCATGTTTTCTTTTGCTACCTTTTTCCTTTTGCAACTGGCCCATCAATCTCCCACTTTCTTCTTCTTTCAGCTGCTATGTCTTCAAGTGAAGACAACATCAACACGTACCTGCTTCAATCTGATTTCATATTTGTGACAATGAATTGTCAATATTGAAAGCACAAAAGATAGATTGTCAATGACAATGTAGTAACCTATTACACCGATTTGTTATGTCCCATCTGTAAATTAACTATTACAGTATACGTCTCGCTAAGATTTGACAGTCATACTTATGAATCATAACAATTCAACAAGAATTGAACAAGCATGACAAATAATAGCCACCCTTATCTATATCTATTTTCTTAACCGTCCCTGATTGATAGTGTGATCCAACCTTAAAGAGTCGATCATTGGGACTATTGACGCTGGAAAATGTAGGTCACCGAATGATTCATAGATTAAAGGCCAGCAACCCAGACCCTTCCAGTCCTAGATATCAAGTTCACTCATCCGTATATGCTAGATTTCCCAATTAATGATGTCGATGCTTTGTCCTCCATTGACAATAAAACTTAACTATTAGCAGTATAGGTACATGCATGTTTTAAAAGAAGGAAAAATGGGAGGACGAATGATGCAAATTCGTGGAGTGGTAGCCCATGATAATAATTAAGCGAGGAAGAGGGAACCCCCATGTGACGTGTTGATGATCAGAAGTCAAAATGAAAGATCAAATACATCATATATATATGTTGACTGTGGTTGATTTGGAACACGAATGTGATCCGATGAGATGGAGTTAACAGAGTTGGAGAGGTTACCGGAGGAGTGCATGGCCCATGTTCTTTCCCTCACGTCCCCCAAAGACGCGTGCCGATCAGCCGCCGTCTCCTCTGCCTTTCGCTCCGCCGCGCAATCCCAAACTCTTTGGGAACGTTTCTTACCCCATGACTATCGTCAAATCATCTCTCGATCCGTTTCTCCTCCTCTGCCATCAATCTCCTCTCTCTCTAACAAGGACCTCTACTTCCGTCTCTGCGACTCCCCCATCTTCCTCGACGATGGCAATTTCGTAATCTCTCTCTTTCTCTCATCACAACTTCATTGGTTATTTGGAGATTGTTGATTTTCTTTGATGACTTGTTTTGATCGATCCATGATCACCATGCACAGAGTTTCTCATTGGATAAATTGAGTGGTAAAAAATGTTGGATGCTGGGAGCCAGACTGTTGAGCATTACATGGGCAGACACTCCAGAATACTGGGAATGGAATTCTCTACCCGAATCCAGGTCGGTGAATTTGTTTCTACGATGTTGTTAGAGCTTGACTTGCCTGCTCCATCTTATTTGGTTTCGGCTTCTTACTTGCATTACCTGGTTGTTTCAGTTTATGTATATATGCTTCTAATATTCAACGATGGTTTCAGTTCAACTTTTTGGGGCCTAACAAATTATGAATCGAAGCTAATTATAGTTTGTTATGGGTCAATATAAATCTCAAGCCAATAATATTATCTTGTGGAACTGTGCTGGATGTGTGATAGTGAGGGTGCTGCATTAAATCAAGGTTTATAAAGGGGGTTGCCCTGGTGACCTTTGAAGCTTGACTCCTTTGCCATGGCGGCGATATACAGATCCCTACGCCTACATGAAAATGGGCTGCATGCTTATAATCAAATACAAAACATTTCTTGTTTAATTTAAGGATCTAATACCTTAAACCTCCTTGTTGGTGCACCTTGCACCAATGCTACAAGAGTATGATTTTTTCTTGATGTCTAATCCGAATCTTTTGGGATGTTACATAAGCCATGATCACGTACATACAAGAATGTTACAACATACTGTTGAAATTGTGATGCATATGTGAATCATAGGTTATCTCTTCCTCTATTGATTGATCTTTGCCTTTTCTTCCTTGGTATGGATACTTCATTCTTTGCTATTGCACTGATTGTTTATTGGATACTTAATTCTGGCCCCACTTCGGTTAAGAAGAGGATGCTTGCTCTTACTCAGAGTATGTTCTTGTAACCAGTTGATAGAAATTGTGATGCAATGATGCATAAGTGAATGACAGGTTCTCCGAAGTGGCTGAGCTCAGACTTGTATGGTGGCTTGAGATTAAGGGAAACATAGACACTAAAATTTTGTCCCCCGGAACAACCTACACAGCTTACCTTGTATATCAGTTTCCAGAAGAATCACAATGGGGGTTTCAGGGAATGCCTATGACGGTGCGTGTCACCAATGAACAAAATGAAGTTGTAGCTGAGCATGATGTGTTCCTAGCAGACCCGCCAGAAGACATGCCTCCACAAGCTCGAAGCAGAGGAGATGGATGGATGGAGATCGAGTTGGGTGAAATTTTCAACCAAGAAGATGATGCTACTGTGGAGTTTCGTTTGAGGGAAACTGAGAGTGGCGTGCCAAAGGGCGGCCTTATTGTGGAAGGTATTGAGCTTAGGCCTAAACTATATATATATAGTACATAGAATGAAACTGCTAAGATGTCATCAATTCAATAATAAGTCTCTACACCGTTGGTAAAATGCGTATCCCTTTTGGGAATCGAATAAAGTAGCTAAGTTTGCTTTGGTTTCAGGGTTACAAGTTTCATAAAGTGGGTATGTCCCTTCGGAATTTGATGGACTCTTTTCTACTTCTTGTACAAGATAGTTCATCAATACAGATCGTCGTCCTTTGATAAAATAATAATAAAATAAAATAAAACCCTATTTTTTTCTTGAAATGAGCTGGTGTGGCTGCCCTCAAGCCTTGATTAATGAAATTGCAGAATACAAGGGGAAGACGTAGAGCCTGAACCCCATATTACAATAAGCATAAAGAGAACGTACATCCTGAAATAATACAAGGATTCTCCACAAAACCTATGTATTCCAACAAGCAAAACCTATGGATTCTAACAAGCACTAATTAGCAAAAAGTGCACGAATAGCTATTCCATTTGCTTCACGAAGAAGCATCAGTATAAATAGCATAGGTTACCACTATGTTGCCACACGGAAATAAATCCGGCGACACTCACTTTCATCCTGCCACTAGGATGGTGCGTCCATTTGATCAAGCAAATAGCTGGCAGCCTCGCTAGGTCAGACAAGGCACACAAAGTATGCATACCAGGACAAAGCCCACGTCACTCTATCCAAAAGTGGTAAGGGCTTATTACCGACTTAGAGCCACTTCTTACTAAAAGTAAATGATAATAATAAAGCAAAGCAGAAAAATAAGTTGAGCCCCTTCAAAAACCCTCTTTTGAAAAGTGGGGATGCTCCACCTTCTTGCTAATTGCTTTCTCATTCAATTGAATCTCTCTTAGAAGTTCTTCACTTCGCTATTTGCTATTTTTAATTCCATGATTTTTGCTAATTGCTTTCTCATTCAATTGAATCTCTCTTAGAAGTTCTTCACTTCGCTATTTGCTATTTTTAATTCCATGATTTTTGTGTTTAGAGTATAACCAGTCACGAATCCCGCGCGATGCTGCTGGTTTATTTTTCACCTCAATTTTTTGCATAATAGAGTAGGAATATTTTTTGCATAATAGAGTAGCAATTGCAATTCAAGAAACGTTGGCTTACTTTCATGCCAAATATGTACTATAATTGAAGTTGTTATTTATTTACAGACTACAAAAGCTGGTATTCTAATCAGACGTGTATTTACATATTTCAAAATATGACAAATATTACAAATTTGGTACTAAACTTGGCCAGCTAAATGTGAAACTCGAGCACAATAATTTATCACAACATACAGATTGAATAGGTAGCTCGATGTCCATAGCTCATGTGGAAGTAGGACAACAACATCCAACGTATAGACTTTCATGCAAATGCAAATCATGATCATTGGATGGATGTGATTTTGAAGGTAAAGTATGGTTGTTCAGAGTGGCATCAAAATAAAAACAAAGACAGTAAGAGACTAAATTACAGCTGGGTAATGTGGCAAGTGACATTATCAGAACAGTCACATTTGATGAAGGGTTTTAATTGCCATTGTCCTGCAAAAGAGAAAAATACTGAGACTTCACTACCAGCTGATAGAAAGAAAGCAATGGATATCATAACCAGATTTCTTTGGACAACTGAAAATCTAATTAGCCTGAAGTTAAAGAGTATTACATGTGCTCTATGCTTGGTTCATTTCCAAATATGTATTGAAATGTGCATATTATCTAAAGATCACTAATAAAAGGAGACAAGTGGCAAAAAAATGGTGTGGCTTCCTAATGCAGGCTAGGGGTTTCATTATAGAATTAAGAAGGGTGTACAACGAAGCCAATAATGAGAAAACAATAGGCTGATAGACAAACCATATCATCTATTTCAAATCCAAATCAGTAGAGACCAAGTTGTTTGGTGAGAGCTAGATCTTGCATTAGTTCACCCAAAAAAGAAAATAAAAGAGAGCATGAACAGGGCAGTACTAAGATTAAGTAGGAATATAGAGAGCTTGCATTGTTGAACTTGAGCTAGGGAATAAAACATACAAACCCAACAAAAGCATTAGTTAGTTTGACTGGAATCCAGAAAAACAAAAATGAGAGACAAAATTGTCTACAAAGATGTGTCCTTTTGCATCCACTCATTTATACAGTACAGTTTAATTGGAGCCAGGGAATGGTACATACAGACCCAACAAAAGCATTGATTATGAAGCTTACCTTGCAACTCCTTTGTCCTTGGATACACCACTTGAAAAGCCACTGCTTCTTCTGTAAATAGACAAAAATAAAAGCATCATTGACTTGAAATTTTTACAACAGTTAAGGTAACTGCTCAATGTTTATTAATTTGAAGATGAATAAATACCTTCTTAGAGAGGCCAAGTATTCTTCTAATGTTAAAGTGTCTTCATTAGATCAATTTCATTCTCATAATCAGACATTGAAAAATTTTTGAAAGTCGATGTTCCCCGGTACTTGAGTGCTGCCAAATCATATGCTCTTACTGCGGATTCTTCTTCACCATAAACCCTTGCATATACATTCTGTGTTTGATGATTCAAGATATGTTTATCTGACAATTAAGTGGTTTTGAGCAGTCTAGTTAGTAATTAAGTACTTTCCTAGATAAACTTGCTTTCCCTTCTTCCTTTATGTTGGATGCCAAGACCCTTGGTCCCATAAATGAACTTCATATCTCCTTGTCCATCTATGCTTGCATAAAATCTCTTACCATTAGGCTTCGTCAACATTTAAACTTACTTGAGAAAGGCATACCCCAAAGTGCGACAGTTCCAAGTAGGTTCAGTTTCCACCATCTTATTATTACAAACCCCTCCATTTAACCCTTGACACCTACTCTCCCCCAATCTATAGTGAACCACAAAATTACCACCATCATCGGATTCTGCATGTCCATTCAGAAAGAAAGATAGTACATACTTACTTCTGTAATATGCCAATGCCATAAGGGCATAGACTTATTGGAGTGGATGATAGTTTATATGTTATTTGAATTGTTATACTGCTTGCACTTAAAAATTATAAATTTATCGTCAGTTTATGTATAACTTCGTGAACATGGTTGCTTGAAGCCTTGAACCACTAAAGTGCTCGATCAACCACCCCAACCCCATTTGTATTGCCATGACTTCAAATCACAATAATTTAATAACCTGGAATGACTAAACATTTCAAGTTTATATAAATCCAAAATGCTGAACGGAAAATAAGCTCACCAAGAACTTGAAGCACATAGAACTTGTTATTGGTATGGCCAACATTCGTCTGGTTCAACATGGCATCATATACATCATCACCCTGCACCAAAAACATCACTTATCATTCATCAAGCACGAAATGCAATCGATTCATTAAGTCCAATAGCAATAACTTACCAGTTACAAAACATGATAATGTGTCTTTATATTATCCGATAGCCATTGATCCAATACGGCCGCAGTGCAGTAACCATCTTCTGTTTGCAGTCATTCCCTTCTTTCACTACAACCATAGAGAATTAGTGATTCAATTTGGCATGCGTCTAGGTTTTAATCTGCAGAATAACTGCAAATATATATACCTTGCTGATATCAATGTAGGGCTTTCCACCATATTTTGAATTTGTCATATCAAAGGTACCGTCTTGGACTCTAGTTTCCTAGAAGCTATCAATTACTTCTTCCTAGAAAATCTGGTACAGCCCAGACCGTAAATCATTGACATGTGAATAAATTTTGAAGAAATCAAACAGGGATGTTAAAGAAGCAGAACCAAAACTGATCAGCAAACGACGACCTATATATATCCGTGAGACAAAAATCGTCAAATCTCCAGGCTGCTGAACTCCGGGCTCGATCATACAAACTCTTCGCCCTCTCTCTATCTCTCCGTTTCTCTGTGCATCAAATCTCTCTCTCTCTCTCTCTCTCTATGGATCAACAACTAAGAGAGACAGATCAACGCCTCTCTCTTTCTGCCTATGGGTCAGCTACCAAAACACACAGGTCAAAGCGGTGGCAGGCCGTGGCAAACAAACGAAATAACAGGTGTCTGATACAGACAGCAAAGCAGCTAGGGGCAAGAGTGTAAAACACCCAGAACAGACCGGGGCAAAACAGAAAGTAATCTGTTCATTTTGTTTGTCCTCATCTGGTTTGCATTTTAGTATAGTTATAATTTCATTTGTTAACACTTCACACAACTTAAAATTTGTTTAAGGATATCTCTATTTGTGTTTGGCCCAAACTCTAGGTTACTTGACCTAGTGGTAATAGGATTTAATTAGAAGGATCTAGAATCCTAATCAATGTAGAATTACTTTCCTTGTATGATTGAGATTCTATGCATTGTAATCCTCTATATAAAGAGGCCCCTATTATCAATGAGAATACACAGCAAATATATTCCTCTCAATTTCAGTTTCTCTACAACACGTTATCAGCACGAAGCCCTAACCCTGAAAACCCTAATTTCGTAACCTTCAAAATCCTGAAACCACCGCCCCACATATCGAAGCCCTATTCCCAAGGAGCCCAGAACCGGCGGCGGAACCACCGGAACCGGCCGGAAACCCCCTGAACCGGCCGTCGGAAAAATCGGACCGACCCCTGCCTTGTGCCTGCCCTGTGCCTGCCTTGTGCCTGCCCCTGCGAGCCCTGCTGAGCAGCTGCCGAGATCTGCCGAGACCTGCCGAGCCCTGTGCCTGCATCTGCCGAGACATGCCGAGAGCTGCCGAGACACCTGCCGAGACCTGTGCCTGCTCCTGTCGACATCTGCCGAAAGCTCCGCATAGCACCTGCCGAGCACCTGTCGAGCACCTGCCGAGACCTGCCGAGCACCTGCCGAGCACCTGCCGAGCAACTGCCTGCCAGCCCTGCACATCCCCTGCACAGCCTCCGCACACCTCCTGCACAACTCCTGCAGCAACCCTGCCTACCTCCGGCCACCAGTTTCCGGCCACTTTTCCGGCCACCTCCGGCAACCTTTTTCCGGCCACCTCCGTCATCTTTTCCGGTCAAGATTTCCGGCTATTTTTCAAGGTAAACTTTTCTAAAAGTTCCCGTTTTTGAAGTTTTTCAATTTCTTCTTCTTTTTCTCGGGGACTTCCAACATCCCTTCTTCTACCCCCCTTTCTTCTTCATAGGGGAGACCAAAAGCCGAACTGTCGGGGTTCGTGCTCACTCCGAGCTTAGAGCTTGTAGAGTCCTCCAAACTTAGAGTTTGTTGAGAAGAAAACGATCGACCACTTACATCGTCGTTTCGATCTAATCCAAAAACCCCTCTTGGAATCGGATTTTCTTGGAAGCGACTACGCTCAGAAATTTTATAGTTTTTCGTGGTAGCCTTTTTCGCTCCGAAACTAACCCTATTTTCTTGTTGTTTTTCAGGATGAGTAACCTGAACAAGTTTAGCTTCGCTCCACTAGAGACAACAAGCGCAGGATACCACAAGTGGGTCCGTGATGTGAGCCAGCATCTTAAGGCTAATGGGATCCTGAATACGATCCAAGAGCCAAGTCAGGACGTGCGTACTCCTCAACAAGCTGCTGCTTTTGAAGCAAATAGAGCTACGAGAGAGGCGAATGAAGCCAAAGCCATCATTCTCATGACAAGGCACATGAATGACGCGCTCCAAAATGAGTACCTCAATGAGGAAGACCCAAGAAGACTATGGGTAGAACTCGAGCACCGTTTTGGCAACGTCCGTGATTCCCTGCTTCTAGACTTAGAAGTGAGATGGTCTAGCCTCCGCTTCTGTGATTTCAAGTCTGTACTTGACTACAATTCAGAAGCACTTCGTATCAAGTCTATGATGGAATTCTGTGGACAGAACATCACTGATACGATGATGATCGAGAAAACTCTCTCCACCTTCCCCGTCTCTGCATTGATGATAGCCAAAAACTATCGGATTGATGTCAATGCCAGACGCATCACAAGATTTCATGAGCTAATTGGTGCCTTGAACGTAGCTGAAAAGCACGACAACATACTTGTGAAGAACTATAACTCCAGACCCGTGGGAACCAAGTCAATTCCGGAGTCTAATTATAGTCGCGCCTCCGAGGGAGGACGCAAGGAGCGAAACCCTAAGAGTAGGGATAATTCTGGACGTTCTGGTCCATATTCTCGCCCTAAAGAGGAAGGAAATCGCCAAGATAGGCGTGCACGGAACCGTGGAGGTAAACGTGTGAAGAGAGAGAGAGGCCAAGCCTCCGGTTATGGTGGTAACGCCACCAAAGGCAATAACCGCCAACAAAACGCTCCCAGAGCGCCTCGATCAAGGGAACCTGACCATAATAATGCTTGTCTCAGATGTGGATCAAGTGGACATTGGGCAAAGAAGTGTACTGCATCCCAGAACGTTGCAAACGCATACAAGTTGTATCGTGAAGCAAGGGAGGCAAATTACATGGAACAAGAAGATCAAGATGGAGATCTCGATCTAAGGGTGGAAGACTACAAGGATCAAGACCCAGAAACTGGCGATTTTGATTAAGTCTTTTTATTTCCAAGAGATGTAGGCAATTGCCATATTATTTTTATAGTAGATGCCAATGCTATTAGTCTTTCTTCAAAGTAGGCGTACTCAATGTGAGTGTGATGTCTAGGACTGTTTTGAGATAAGTGGTATTTAAGTGAGCCTCGCTCCACCGACATCTCTCTACTCACCTGGTCACATTTACATTGGAATTACCGAAAGGAGTTAGACGACTACCATTGTTTTGCATTAACTAGTTTATTGGATTAGATTTTCTTTGGTTAAAGAAATGATGATGTAATTCCGTTTGGCTTATTAATAAAAGTTGAGTTCTTTTCTTTTTGACTCCTTTTTTTAATTACGAGCTTTTCTTTTAGGAATGGATGAACTTCAATGTCTTGCGGATAGTGCGACTACGCACACCATTCTACGACATAGGCAATTATTCTTGGAGATGTTGCCTACATATTCATCTGTGACTACGATGGCTGGGCCATCAGGTTTAGTTCAAGGACACGGAATGGCCCAATTCCTTTTGCCTAATGGCACCTTGATTAAAGTCACTGAAGCTCTCTACGCTCCTAAGGCAAATCGAACCTTATTGAGCTTTAAAGATATTAGAGCCAACGGATTCCATGCGGAAACACATAGTGAGAACGGAATAGAATTCCTTTGCATTACCTCTAATGATTGCGGAAGAAAGCGCATCTTAGAGAAGCTTATGTGTCAATCTAGTGGACTTTATGTCATTACAATTCGACCAATTGAATCCCACAATGTCATAAGAGAAGATCTCTTGGATTCAGACACATATTGGCTTTGGCATGACCGACTAGGACATCCTGGTCGTGATATGATGCTCCGTATACTAAAGACTTCACACGGACATCCATTCTTCAGAGTGAGAAGAAGCAAGAATCGAAAATTGATTCCAGGACTTAGCAAGACCGCAACAATTGCAGCATCTGGAGCTGCAGCCGTCTTGGGGCGCCATAGGGCCGCTCAAGTCCCATGTGATGACGCCATTAATGGCGCCAACCATGAGCATGACGCCATGGTTGTTCCTCTTAGTGGCCATGACGCCACACACACCAATTTCCATGGCTCTAACGCCATAATGGGAGATGTAGTCACACACTTTGCTTCTAATAGCGCTACAGACGCTCAGACCCAACCAAAATCTTCATTGGTTGCTTCTAAGGCCCCTCGCTCTTTCTGCAAAGCCTGTTCCTTCGGGAAATTAGGACCGAGACCGTCCTACGCAAAGGATCCCAAAATACTCATTCCGTTCTTACAGAGAATCCAAGGGGATATCTGTGGACCAATTCAACCACCATGCGGACCTTTTAAATACTTTATGGTTTTGGTTGATGTGTCGACACGCTGGTCACATGTCGCGCTACTGTCCACTCGAAATGCTGCTTATGCTAAACTCCTCGCCCAGATTATCCGTCTACGGGCTCACTACCCTGACCATCCTATTAAATCAATTCGACTTGATAATGCTGGGGAGTTTACATCGAAAACATTCGATGACTATTGCATGTCACTGAGGATTGATGTAGAGCATCCAGTTCCCCATGTTCATACCCAAAATGGTCTCGCAGAAGCCGCTATCAAACGACTACAGATGATAGCACGGACATTGGTTATACGCGCCAATCTCCCTGTTTCTGCTTGGGGATATGCAATATTGCATGCAGCGACGCTAATTCATCTACGACCCACTGCCACCCAATCTTACTCTGCGTTACAGCTAGTGACTGGGTACGAACCTGATATCTCGCACTTACGCATTTTTGGGTGTGCCATTTATGTGCCTATTACGCCGCCACAGCGTACTAAGATGGGTCCACAACGACGAATGGGCATTTATGTTGGATATGAATCTCCAACGATCGTCCGCTACCTTGAACCCTTGACAGGCGATCTCTTTACCGCTAGATTTGCGGATTGTCACTTTGATGAGACAGTCTTCCCATCGTTAGGGGGAGATAAGAACACATCTGTTCAACAGGAACGACAGGAATTGTCGTGGTCTGTCCCCACTATGTCTCATCTCGATCCCCGTACCGCACAGTCCAAACTTGAAGTGCGAAGAATAATCGAGCTCCAGAACGTAGCAGACACTCTGCCTGATGCGTTTTCTGATGTTGCCAAAGTGACGAGATCACACATACCTGCTGCAAACGTGCCTGCAAGGATCGATGTCCCAAATACTGGACATCACGCCTCTCCTGTGACACCAGGAGATGGCGCCATTGCCCAACATGGTAATGATGTGGCATCTATGGCTGCAGGTCCCGCAAGAAAGCGCGGTAGACCGATTGGTTCGAAGGATACTCGCCCTAGAAAGAGAGCGAATGAGGCACAAACAAATCCTTTGATCATCGATACTCAAAATCCGTCCCATGAGAATGTTCCGGATTATGGTTATGTCCAAGAGACATCATTGGGGGACGCCTCAATGTCAGAACCTATCCCTGAGAACGTAGAGATCTCTGTTAATTACACTAGTGTACATGGGACATGGGAAAGAAACTCCATCATCATTGATGATGTATTCGCGTATTCAGTGGCGCGTGAGATTATTGAGACCGATGACATCGAACCACGCTCCGATGGCGTATTCAGTGGCCAACGTAGAGCTGATTGGCCAAAGTGGAAAGATGCGATCCAGGCAGAACTTGATTCTCTAGCGAAAAGAAAGGTATTCGGACCGGTTATGCCAATACCGCCCGACACCAAACCAGTTGGTCACAAATGGGTATTCGTTAGAAAGCGTAATGAGAAAAACGAGATTGTAAGGTACAAAGCTCGCCTTGTGGCGCACAGTTTCTCACAACGCCCTGGAATCGACTACGAGGAGACCTATTCTCCCATAATGGACGTCATAACGTTCCGCTACCTTGTCAGTTTGGTAGTTTCCGAAAAATTGAACATGCAACTTATGGATGTGGTTACTGCGTATCTATATGGGGATCTAGATACGGAGATATACATGAAGATTCCAGACGGAATTCAGTTACCCAAATCAAGTGGTTCTAAACCACGGAGCGCGTTTGCGATTAGATTGAAACGCTCACTATATGGATTGAAACAATCCGGACGGATGTGGTATAACCGTCTAAGTGACTACTTGATTGGAAAGGGATATGTCAACAATGAACTGTGCCCATGTGTGTTCATAAAAAGGACAAGTTCCGGATTTGCAATAGTAGCGGTTTATGTCGATGACATGAACATAATTGGCACCCTTCAAGAGTTAAGGGAAACCGCTGAACACTTGAAATCCGAGTTTGAGATGAAAGATCTTGGGAAAACACGGTTTTGCCTCGGTTTAGAACTTGAGCACCGTAGAGATGGTATCCTGATTCATCAATCAGCTTATACCCAAAAGATGCTTAGGCGTTTCAACACTGATAAGATTAAGCCTTCAAGCACCCCCAATGGTCGTCCGTAGTCTTGATCCAAAGAAGGATCAATTCGTCCAAAAGATGACGATGAAGAAGTGCTAGAGGCAGAGGTGCCCTACCTAAGTGCAATAGGCGCATTATTGTACTTAGCTCAATGCACAAGACCAGATATCTCATTCGCTGTGAACTTGCTAGCTAGATATAGCTCTGCGCCTACACGACGCCATTGGACTGGTGTTAAAGATATCTTTGGATACCTAAGTGGTACGATCGATATGGGCTTGTTCTATCCCTACAGAGAGAAGATGGATTCGGACCCATCAAGTGCCAGGGACGCCACACATGGTGGACTGCGTCCCCTATCCCCATCCCAAAACGATATAAGTGTTTTGGAAGGTTTTGCTGATGCTGTGTACCTCTCTGACCCACACAAAGGTCGCTCCCAAACTGGTTATGTTTTCACCATGGGAAAGACTGCGATATCTTGGAGGTCTACAAAACAGACCTTAGTCGCTACTTCTTCAAATCATGCAGAGATTATTACTCTTCACGAAGCAGTTCGTGAATGTATATGGCTTCGATCCATAGTTACGCATATTCAAAGCAATTGTGGTTTGAAGTCTACCACAGATGAGCCAACGAGCATTTATGAGGATAATGCTGCTTGCATTGAACAAATGAAGCAAGGCTACATCAAAGGCGACAACACCAAGCATATATCGCCCAAATTCTTCTACAATCAGCAACAACAGAAACTCCTCAAGATCAAAGTGAACCAGGTTCGATCTGAGGACAATGAGGCAGACTTGTTTACTAAGTCATTGCCCAAATCCACGTTCGAGAAACATGTGGCAAGAATTGGCTTGCGGAAATTATCTGAACTCCTATGATCGTAGTCATCAGGGGGAGGCGCAGACATCAGGGGGAGATGTCTACATGTTCACCTCGAAACGTGAAGGGTGTGTTGTGCTCTTTTTCCCCTTCGACCGAGGTTATTTTTGTCCCACTGGGTTTTTGTTACTCGGCAAGGTTTTTAACGAGGCAACGAGAGAAGCACCGCGTTTGGACAACACAAGGGGGAGTGTTTAAGGATATCTCTATTTGTGTTTGGCCCAAACTCTAGGTTACTTGACCTAGTGGTAATAGGATTTAATTAGAAGGATCTAGAATCCTAATCAATGTAGAATTACTTTCCTTGTGTGATTGAGATTCTATGCATTGTAATCCTCTATATAAAGAGGCCCCTATTATCAATGAGAATACACAGCAAATTCCTCTCAATTTCAGTTTCTCTACAACAAAATTCAAATAAACACATAAAAGTGTGAAAATAGGTTAGGCCAATACCCCATTTGCCATTGCGCAGTCTTCACCCTCAGATTAAAAATCTCATCATACATATTTAGGAAATTAAGAAATAGTTTCTTGACGTAGAACAGCTTGTTGATGGATCTTTGAAACAATCGAATATGTGTAAAAGTTTCGGACTCCTTGAAATTTGAGTTTAAGCAACATGGAGCCATATTGCCTATTTTCAATGTATGCCTTTTTTTTTTAACTCATATGAGCAATTTTCCCCCAAAAAAAAAAAAGGAAGATTTTTTCAGGCTTTCAATTCCTATGATTTCACAATAACGAGTGTTGGCTTGGTCGATCAGAGCTGGTCAGGTGGACTCTGGGTGGCGAGTTAGTGTCAACACAAGTGAGTTGTTTAGTTTCAGTGTTCTTATTGGTTGGATGAGAGGTGAGATGTCAAGGATTCACTGCTCCAGCGCTTGTTGTCTTTGCCAGTTAGTTGTAGTGTTAGTCATTATAGAGTGCCAGTGTGAAGTCTAGTGGTCATTTCTGTGTAAGAGATGTTGCCTAAAACTCGTTGTAAGCAGTTCATTATTAATGAAGTTCTTCTTGATCAAAAAAAAAAAAAACATACATACCTATGATGTGTTTGAATATACCTATAGTGTGTTTGAATGAAGGAAAAAAGATGGAATTTAAATGACAATGAGGGATTCATAATTTCTATATATGAATTACCTCGTTTGACATTCTAAACTTGGAAATTATGGATTTCTCTGTGGAAAAAAAAAAAGGAAGAAATTTATTGTCCGAATTTCTCATTTGAAAACATGTGTCATTTCGAATTTCCTTGCAATAGTTTCTTAGGTCAATTTCTATCTCTTATCTTCGTTCTCTAATTGTGATTTTGGTTAATTATGTAAATCTAATTTGTATGAGTGATTTTTTGAATGATCAATGTATTTTAGATTGATTTGAATAACTTTTATTTTTGAAATTTTCAATTTTGTTTGAATTCCACTTTTTATTGCAGTGAAGAGAATGCAGAGGTCATTAACCACACAACTAAGAAACTTCACCACCACACTGCCTCATCAGTCCATTAATCGTTTTTCTTTGCCGAAACATCGAAAGATTTATATTCCAAGTGGTTTTAGATTGACAGGATTAGGGTCACCACCTGTGAATCACTTCAAAAAATGTAGATACCTCTACTAGCAAGCTAGTTTGCTATCTCACCAAGCATAAGTAACACCCTCTTAGGGAGGCCCACAAGCCATGGTGGGGCCAACCGCGACATGCATACCGTAGCCCGACATACGACCTATCCCGTGGTAGTTGGAAGTGGCCAAGACCTCGTCGGGAAGCAACCTTTCCGGCCTTGCCAATATGCCTCCATAATATGTATTTCTAGACTAGAATGGGACTTCTTGTCCCACATTGAAGAATATGTAAAGGAAGGAGCCTCCCTCCCCTATAAAAGGAGACTCCTTCCCACTTACTCAACATCCCATTATATCTCATGTAATCCTCTTTGGCCGCAAGGCCCAACACACATAGTTAAGCTTGCAAGTGGACGTAGTCTCCCGCTAAGGCGGGAGACGAACCACTATACTTCTTGTGTCTTCTCTCTCACTCTCTCTCTATCTAAAGCTAACTAGAGCCTTCGGTTCTAACATTAACAATAAACATCATCAGCCAGATCAGCTTATTGCTATCAATGTTATTCCATTGGACAAATATCCAAGTTTAGTGTTCAATACTGCCAATGCTTTTTTGTTGGTCAAATATCTAAGTATAGTAAGACATCACTGCAGTACTGGCGGCTTCATCCAAATGGACAGTAAAAGGATGTTCTATTCTCCATGATACAGTTGCCTATACGATAAAAAATTATTGTGCGAATATGTACTGGACAGTACATGGTGGAGAAACTGATGAACAACTAAAACAATCATTTAAAGGACAGCATAGAGGCGATGTTCATTGGTGATGATTGCCTAGAGACTCTTGAGTTTGAAGACTTTATGGATAGTCATGAAAGTCAACAGCAAAAATGATTATATAAATCTCTACTTTCACCCATTAGTTAAGCATAAGAGAGGCCGAATTGAATTATCACATATTATTTTGATTGGTTAAGGGGGTTGTATTGTATTAAGCTTTATGCAGACTTTTTTTAAGTAATAGATTTGTTTGGACCTAAATTTAGCAACTCCAGTTGTGGCCAGTTTGAGAATTGGCCAAAGAGACGTTGGGTCATATGCCCGAGACAATAGTTTTGAGTCGTACGACCGAGAAGAATGCGTAGTTTGATCCCCCGACTGAGGTTTGAGATTTTGGGTTGGACGATCCGGAAGGATAAGTAAAGTGGACCATATAGCCATATGTTTGGATAGTCCAAGTTTAATAGGTGATTATGTAGATGGGCCGAGAGGAAGTTTAAGAGTATTCGGCCAAGCCCAAAAAATAAATTTGGCCGAAGAGTCTGTTTAGGGAAGGAATTCGAGCCAATTGAAGATTTCAATGGTGAAGGTTCCAGATGTCGACTAAATTAGGACATCTATGGACGAATCAATCTGAAAAGGAAGTTGAATTTCACGTCTTAGAGGACAAGTTGACTTAGGTTTTGATCTGTATATGTAGGAGCTCTAAACTCATTGTAAAGGGTTCTGTACCAAACACACAAATCAATACACAAACTTTTTTACTCCATTCTGTTCTCTCATAGGTACTTTGCCTTGCAATCTTACTCTCGTAACTTTGATTCATTTCTAGCCTTTTACTTTCATCGCTCATTTATATTCAAGCACTTTATTTTATTTTTCTTTACTTTGTCTGCACTTTACTTTTTTCACTTAGGAGTAGTTCATGACTTAAAAATTTTTGTCCGTCAATCTCTTTTGACTAGTCTGGATTGGGTTGATGCATTTCGCCGTTCACACACACATCACCTTACAACGCTTTGATAACTGAGTCCACTTCACCTTCGTCTTCACCATAATTTGCGAATATCTTGATCTGATAGATCTCTTGCTTGTCACCCAAATCTTCGAGTTCACCCAAGAAATAAACGTGATCGAGGATCCCAGTCAGGGTCCTAACAAGAGTCCTCGCAACAGAGACATTAGGACCTAGAGGCTGAGACAGTTTCTTCCTCAACCTACAATCATTTGATAGAAGTCAAAGACAAGCGCAATTCAAAACAAAACCTCGCTTGGCTATCCAGCCACAAGTTAACACGCCTGCACAATCTGGAAGGATGATTCAACCGTAAGTCCCTCGGTCTTCATTTCGGCCAAGACGATTTTGAGGCAAACATGATTTAAAAATATTCATAGATTTCCAAAATTCTACAGAATTAAAGTTGGCAGATTTATAAAATCTTTAGATTTCCATAGATCTTAAAAGATAAACTTTTATGAATTTGTAAAGACAAAAGAGAAACTTGTAGGGACTCTCGTAGAATTGGATAAACTTTTTATGAGTCATCACTTCATCAACGTAAACATGTAACACAAGTCTAATAAACAAAAGTTTAACATGGAAACTTCCTGAGTGAATTTATAGTTCTATATGAGCCATCAGTGTGTCAAAATATATAAAAACTATGGCCAATACAATTGTGCTCACTAATAGTTGAAGAAACTTTTCGTCATGCTGAGTGAGACATTTAATCCAACTATTACAATAGTGAAATTTTAGCAAAACTTCAATATTCTGATTCTTGCTATGTTTCTAATTTCTCCTATGCATTTTGGGGGGTGCATTGTTTTTTTACTTCTTATGAAGGTTGAATGGTTTACTCCCTGGGCCTGAGGCGCCCTCGGGGGATCCTCCTTTTCCCCCCACAAACCCTTATTGCATCGAAGGACGCCTCTACCCTCATTGTGCTCAATCAGCAAGGCAAGATCGCTTCGGCAGGGAACAAGTTCAGTTTGTTGTTGATGGATAATTGTCGAGAGGTTCTGACACTTCAAGGACATTATGGAGAAGAGGGAAGAAACCATTCTTATTCATGAATTACTTACTATCAACATATTTCCTCACTTTTTTTAACTTCGTGATTTCAATTTCTAGATATATTAGCATATTGGGTTATAGAATTGAATTGAAGCGAGTTATTTTTTTAATATATTTTTTATGTGTTTCGCTTGGTGATAGAAAATATTAGAGAAAAAATGGGTAGCTGCATTTCTTTTCTTGTCATAGAAGTTTATGATAAGAGCAAAACAAGATGGGATGAGAGAGAGAGAGAGAGAGAGAGAAGAAAATTATAAATCCACGGAAATCTTAAGTCTAGAGGTATTTCTAAAGTGGCTAGTTAAGATGAATTTTTAGCTACTTTGGCCAAAATTTGACTCAAAAATGGTTAGCGTTGCTTAAGATGCTCTAACACACCTAAACGTCTATGAACTCATTATAAGTCAATAAAATCATTATTGAATACCCTCGGAATTTCTTGGATTTGAAATCTGCTTTTAAAAATCTAAATTGAATATCTCTAGACTTTTAGGATGTGTTTGGATGAGAGAAATGATGGTGAAATTCAATTGAAATTGAGGACTCGGATTGGAATTTTTTAATTTCTTTGTGGAAAAAAATGAAAATATTCATTCTTGTTCAAGTGAATCTTTATTTTGTGTCTGGCTCAAACTCTAGGTTACTTAACCTAGTGGTAATAAGGTTTAATTAGAAGAATCTAGAGATTCCTATTCAATAATATGATTATCTTTCCTTGTATGATTCAGACTCTATGCATTGTAATCCTCTATATAAAGAGACCCCTATTATCAATGAGAATACACAGCGATTTCCTCTCAATTCCCGTTTCTCTAAAACACGTTATCAGCATGAAGCCCTAACCCTGAAAACCCTAATTACGTAGCCCTCAAATTCCAGCATCCATCGCCTCACATATCGAAGCCCTAGTCCCAAGGAGCCCAAAACCGGTGGCGGAACCACCGGAACCGGCCGGAATCTACCTGAACCAGCCGTCGGAAAATCCGAACCGGCCCCTGCCTTGTGCCTGCCCCCTGCGCACTTGCCGAGATCTGCCGACAACCCCGCACACGCCCCTGTCGAGACGTGTGCCTGCACCTGCCGAGAGCCCTGCGCGCATCTGTGCTGAGACCTGTCGAGACGTGTGCCTGCACCTGCCGAGAGCCCTGCAAGCATCTGCCGAGACCTGCTCACCCCTGTGCCTGCCTCTGCCGACACCTGCCGTGCACCTTATAGTTTGTTGAGAAGAAAACGATCGACCACATACATCGTTGTTTCGATCTAATCCAAAACCCTTCTTGGAATCGGATTTTCTTGGAAGCGACTACGCTAAAAAATTCCTAATTTCTTGGAAGCGACTATGCTAAGAAATTTTATAGTTTTTCGTGGTAGCCTTTTTCGCTCTGAAACTAACCCTAATCTTGTGTTGTTTTTTAGGATGAGAAACCTGAACAAGTTGAACTTCGTTCCACTAGAGACAACAGGCGCAGGATACCATAGGTGGGTCCGCGATGTGCGCCAACATCTTAAGGCTGATGGACTTCTAGAAACCATCCAAGAGCCAAGTCAGAACGTGCTCACTGTTGAGCAAGCTATTGGTTTTGAAGCGAATCAAGCTAAAGCCATAATTCTCATGACAAGGTACATGAATGATGCGCTCCAAAGTGAATACCTCAATGAGGAAGACCCCAGAAAACTATGGGTGGAACTTGAGCAGCGATTTGGCAACGTTCGTGACTCCTTGCTTCCTTATTTAGAAGTGAAATGGCATAGCCTCCGCTTCTGTGATTTTAAGTCTGTACTTAACTATAACTCGGAAGCTCTTCGTATCAAATCTCTTATGGAGTTCTGTGGAAAGACCATTACTAATGCTATGTTGATCGAGAAGACTCTCTCTACCTTCCCCGTCTCTGCCCTAATGATTTCTAAGAATTATCGGATTGATGTGAATGCAGGACGTATCACAAGGTTGCATGAGCTAATTGGTGCCATGAACGTAGCTGAGAAGCACGACAATATCCTTGTGAAGAACTATAATGCTAGACCCGAGGGAACCAAGTCAATTCCGGAGTCTAACTATAGTCGCGCCCCCAAGGGAGGACGCAAGGAGTGAAACCCTAAGAGTAGGGACAATTCTGGACGTTCTGGTCCATATACTCGCCCTAAAGAGGAAGGAAATCGCTAAGAGAGGCGTGCACGGAACCGTGGAGGTCAACGTGTGAAGAAAGAGAGAGGCAGAGCCTCCGGCCATGGTGGTGACGCCACCAAGAGTAGTGGTCGTCCAACTCGCGCCCCAAAGGTGCCTCGATCAAGGGAGCCTGACCATAATGATGTTTGTCTTCGATGTGGATCAACTGGACATTGGGCCAAAGCATGTAGAGTATCCCAGAATGTTGCAGACTCATACAAAGAGTATCGTGAAGCAAGGGAGGCGCACTACATGGAGCAAGAGGGTCAAGAGGACGATCTTGCTCTTAGGGTGGACGACTTCAAAGGCCAAGAAACTAGCGATTTTGATTAAGTCCTTTTATTTTCCAAGAGATGTAGGCAATTGCCATATTATTTTGTAGTAAATGTCAATGGTTTAGTCTTTCTTCAAAGTAGGCGTACTCAATGCACATGTGATGTCTAGGAAGGTTTTGAGATTAGTGGTACTTAAGCGAGACTTGCTCCACCGACATCTCTCTACTCACCTGGTCACATTTGCGTTGGAATTACCGAAAGAAGTTAGACGACTGCTATTGTTTTGCATTAACTAGTTTATTGGATTAGATTTTCTTTGGTCAAAGAAACAATGATGTAATTCCGTTTGGCTTATTAATAAAAGTTGAGTTCTTTTCTTTATGACTCATTTTTAATTACGAGCTTTTCTTTTAGGAATGGATTCTAGAGAACTACAATGTCTTGCGGATAGTGCGACTACGCACACCAATATTCTACGCCATAGGCAATTATTCTTGGAGATGTTGCCTACATATTCCTCTGTGACTACTATGGTTGGGCCATCAGGTTTAGTTCAAGGACATGGAATGGCCCAATTCCTATTGCCAAATGGCACCTTGATAAAAGTCACAGAAGCTCTTTACGCTCCTAAGTCAAATCGAACCTTATTGAGCTTTAAAGATATAAGAGCCAACGGATTCCATGCGGAAATGCATACTGAGAACGAAAAAGAGTTCCTTTGCATTAACTCTAATGATTGCGGACGGAAGCTCATCTTAGAGAAGCTTATGTGTCAATCTAGTGGACTTTATGTCATTACAATTCGACCAATTGAATCCAATAATGTGATAAGAGAAGATCACTTGGATTCTGACACATACTGGCTTTGGCATGACCAACTAGGACATCCTGGTCGTGATATGATGCTCCGTATACTAAAGACTTCACACGGACATCCATTCTTTAGCGTGAGAAGAAGCAAGAATCGAAAGTTGATTCCCGGACTTAGTATGACCGCAACCACCGCAGCCTTTGGCGCTGCAGCTGTCCTGGGCCGCCGTAGGGCTGCCCATATCCCTCGTGACAATGCCATAGATGGTGCCACCCATGGCCATGACGCCATGGACGCTTCTCCCCACGGTCATGACGCCATGGATACAACTGTCCATGGTTCCAACGCCATGATGGGTGATGTAGTCACAGATTTTGCTTCTAATAGCGCTCCAAACGCGCGCTTAGGCCTAACCAAAATCCTCATTAGTTGCTTCTAAGGCCCCTCGCTCATTTTGCAAAGCCTGTTCCTTCAGGAAATTAGGACCGAGACCGTCCTACGCAAAGGATCCTAAAATACTCATTATGTTCTTACAGAGAATCCAAGGGGATATCTGTGGACCAATTCAACCATCATGCAGACCTTTTAAATACTTTATGGTATTGGTTGATGTGTCGACACGCTGGTCACATGTCGCGCTATTGTCCACTCGAAATGCTGCTTATGCTAAACTCCTCGCCCAAATTATCCGTCTACGGGCTCACTACCCTGACCATCCATTTAAGTCAATTCGACTTGATAATGCTGGGGAGTTTACATCGAAAATGTTCGATGACTATTGCATATCACTAGGGATTGATGTAGAGCATCCAGTTCCCCATGTTCATACCCAAAATGGTCTCGCGAAAGCCGCTATCAAACGACTACAAATGATAGCCCGGACATTGGTTATGCGGACCAGACTCCCTGTTTCTGCTTGGGGATATGCAATATTGCATGCAACGACGCTAATTCGTCTACGACCCACTGCAACCCAATCTTACTCTGCGTTACAGCTAGTGACTGGGTACGAGCCTGATATCTCGCACTTACGCATTTTTGGGTGTGCCATTTATGTGCCTATTACGCCGCCACAGCGTACTAAGATGGGTCCACAACGACGAATGGGCATCTATGTTGGCTATGAATCTCCAACTATCGTCCGCTATCTTGAACCCTTGACAGGCGATCTCTTTACGGCTAGATTTGCGGATTGTCACTTTGATGAGACAGTCTTCCCAACATTAGGGGGAGATAAGAACACAGATGTTCAACAGGAACGACAGGATTTGTCGTGGTCTGTCCCCACTATGTCTCATCTCGATCCCCGTACCGCACAGTCCGAACTTGAAGTGTGACGAATAATTGAGCTCCAGAACGTAGCAGACACTCTACCTGATGTGTTTTCTGATGTTGCCAAAGTGACGAGATCACACATACCTGCTGCAAACGTGCCTGCAAGGATTGACGTCCCAAATACTGGACGTAACCCCACTCCTGTGACACCAGGAGATGGCGCCACTGCCCATATTGGCAATGATGTGGCGTCTATGGCCGCAGGTCCCGCAAGGAAGCGCGGTAGACCGATTGGTTCGAAGGATACTCGCCCTAGAAATGGAGCGAATGAGGTACAAACAAATTCTTTGATCATCGATACTCAAAATCCTTCTCATGAGAATGTTCCGGATTATGGTTATGTCCAAGATACATCATTGGGGGACGCCTCAATGTCAGAACCTATCCCTGAGAACATAGAGATCTCTGTTAATTACACTAGTATACATGAGACGTGGGAAAGAAACTCCATCATCATTGATGACGTATTCGCGTATTCAGTAGCGCGTGAGATTATTGAGACCGATGACATCGAACCACGCTCCGTTGATGAATGCCAACGTAGAGCCGATTGGCCAAAATGGAAAGATGCGATCCAGGCAGAACTTGATTCTCTAGCGAAAAGAAAGGTATTTGGCAAAGTTGTACCAATACCACCCAAGACCAAACCAGTTGGTCATAAATGGGTATTCGTTAGAAAGCATAATGAGAAAAACGAGATTGTAAGGTACAAAGCTCGCCTTGTGGGGCAAGGCTTCTCACAACGCCCTGGAATCGACTACGAGGAGACCTATTCTCCCATAATGGACGTCATAACGTTCGGCTACCTTGTTAGTTTGGTAGTTTATGAAAAACTGAAGATGCAGCTTATGGATGTGGTTACTGCGTATCTATATGGGAATCTAGATACAGAGATATACATGAAGGTTCCAGATGGACTTCATTTACCCAAATCAAGTGGCTCTAAACCATGGAGCGCGTTTGCTATAAGATTGAAACGCTCACTATATGGATTGAAACAATCCGAACGGATGTGGTATAACCGTCTAAGTGACTACTTGATTGGTAAGGGATATGTCAACAATGAACTATGCCCGTGTGTGTTCATAAAAATGATAAGTTCCGGATTTGCAATAGTAGCGGTTTATGTCGATGACATGAACATAATTGGCACCCTTAAAGAATATATTAAGGGAAACCGCTGAACACTTGAAATCCGAGTTTGAGATGAAAGATCTTGGGAAAACATGGTTTTGCCTCGGTTTGGAACTTGAGCACAGTAAAGATGGTATCCTGATTCATCAATCAACTTATACCCAAAAGATGCTTAGGCGTTTCAACACTGACAAGATTAAGCCTTCAAGCACCCCAATGGTCATCCGTAGTCTTGATCCAAAGAATGATCCATTCCGTCCAAAAGATGACGATGAAGAAATGCTAGAGGCAGAAGTGCCCTACCTAAGTGCAATAGGTGTATTATTGTACTTAGCACAATGCACAAGACCGGACATCTCATTCGCTGTGAACTTGTTAGCTAGATATAGTTCTGCGCCAACACGACGCCATTGGACTGGTGTTAATGATATCTTTCGATACCTAAGTGGTACGATTGATATGGGCTTGTTCTATCCCTACAGAGAGACGATGGATTCGGACCCATCAAATTCCAGGGACGCCATTCATAATGGTTCACGTCCCCTACCCCCATCCCAAAACGATATAAATGTTTTGGAAGGTTTTGCTGATGCTGGGTACCTCTCTGACCCGCACAAAGGCCATTCCCAAACCTATTATGTATTCACCATGGGGAAGACCGCGATATCTTAGAGGTCTATAAAACAGACCTTAGTCGCTACCTCTTCGAATCATGCAGAGATTATTGCTCTTCATGAAGCAATTCGTGAATGTATATGGCTTCGATCCATAGTTACGCATGTTCGAAGTAATTGTGGTCTGAAGTCTACCACAGATGAGACAACGAGCATTTATGAGGATAATGCTGCTTGCATTGAATAAATGAAGCAAGGCTACATCAAAGGCGACAACACCAAGCACATATCGCCCAAATTCTTCTACAATCAGCAACAACAGAAGCTCCTCAAGATCAAAGTAAACCAGGTTCGATCTGAGGACAATGTGGCAGACTTGTTTACTAAGTCATTGCCCAAATCCACGTTTGAGAAACATGTGGCAAGAATTGGCTTGTGGAAATTATCTGAACTCCCATGATCGTAGTCATCAAAGGGAGGCGCAGACATCAGGGGGAGATGTCTACATGATTCGTCTCGAAGCGTGAATGGTGTGTTGTGCTCTTTTTCCCCTTTGACCGAGGTTATTTTTGTCCCGCAGGGTTTTCGTTACTCGGCAAGGTTTTTAATGAGGCAACGAGAGGAGCACCACGTTTGGGCGACACAAGGGGGAGCGTTCAAGTGAACCTTTATTTTGTGTCTGGCCCAAACTCTAGGTTACTTGGCCTAGTGGTAATAGGGTTTAATTAGAAGAATCTAGATATTCCTATTCAATGTACGTATGATTATCTTTCCTTGTATGATTCAGACTCTATGCATTGTAATCCTCTATATAAACATGCCCCTATTATCAATGAGAATACACAGCGATTTCCTCTCAATTTCCGTTTCTCTAAAACAATTCTTTCAAAAAAGAAAAAAGAATGAATTGATTGCCTAAGGCACTTCAATTTCTACCAAAATATGTGTCATTTTGAATTCCTTTATGGTATTCAATTTTTAGTTCTTTATTTGTTTCCAAAATAAGGCTTTTTTCCATTTAAAAATTTATTTATTCTAAACTTTTTTAATTTAATGTACATTCTAAATCCTGATACAACTAAACAATTGAATTTTTCAGTTAATAAAATTTTAATTGATGGAGTTGTAGATTCTATAATTTATTTATCAATTCCTACGAATTTCACAATTTTATTTTATGAGTTTCCAAAACAAGGTTTTTATTGTTTTTAATATTTTAACTCAATCTTAATTTTTTTTTTTTTTTTTTTTTTAAAAACCCCACCCCATTCCCACCCGATGGGGCTCGAACTCCTGACCTCTTATATATGAGATCAAAGCCTTACCACCCCACCAAACACACACACCCAACTCAATCTTAAATTTTCTTAATTTATTACACATTCCTCTTCTAAAAAAAAAAAAATTATTACACATTCCAAATTCTAGTAGATACAACCAAATAATGTAAATTCCAATTAACGAAATTTTGATTAATAGAGTTGTGAATCCATCCTTTCAAAATTTCTCAATAATTTATAGTTGTCTTATCCAACGGAATGTTAAATTTCATATTTGGGGTTGAATTTTGGATTTGGGTTTCCTTTTTTTGTTTTGGTCTTTCTTTAAATACTGTCATGCTACAAAAGTTGGTATTCAATTCCCAAAGAGAGACTCCGTAGTATAAAAACCAAATAAATATATCATATATCTTTTGTTAGGGTTTGTTTCAAAGTAGGTAGGTTGGTTTTGTTTGTTTCTGATAGACAGAAAATGGTGGGATTAGAGAGATTACCAGAAGAGTGCATAGCCCATGTTCTTTCCCTAACCTCCCCTAAAGATGCTTGCCGATCAGCCTTGGTCTCCTCTGCGTTTGGATCCGCCGCTCAATCCCAAGTTGTTTGGGAGCGTTTTTTACCCTCAGACCACCGTGACATCATCTCCCGATCCGTTTCTCCTGTCACCTTTTCCTCTAACAAGGAACTCTACTTCCGTCTCTGCGATTCTCCCATCTTCCTCGACGATGGTAATCTGGTAATTATTTTTATTCTCCCTTGTTAATAATCTTTTGATTCACCAGCCATGCATACATAGATTTGATTCGATTCGATTTTTTTGCATCTTATAGATTAATTTAATTTTAATTCAATAAATGTCAACTTCTGAAGGATTTCTAGGGCACGTACGTACATAGTATTAATTTCTCTTCCTATTTTTTTGTTAATATTCTCCATCCAAGAGTTTTGCAATAGATAAATTGAGTGGCAAAAAATGTTTGATGCTGGGAGCCAGACGTTTACTCATAGCCTGGGGAGACACTCCAATTTACTGGGAGTGGATTTCTGTGCCTCACTCCAGGTTTGTGCACGATGTAGTTATATACATATAACATATGTGTGTGTGTCCTAATCTCTTTTAATTTACCATATATCATTGATATAACACATGCATCATGCATGATTATGATCTTAATGTGCAGATTTGCCGAGGTGGCTTATCTGCACTCTGTTTGTTGGCTTGAGATTTATGGTAGATTGGAGATGCGATCCCTGTCTCCAAACACAGCTTATGCTGGATACTTGGTTTACATGTTCTCCGAAGAAGCCACTAATTACGCAGGAACTGGACAGAATTATTATGAAACTTTTCCGGTCAAGCTTTCAGTTAAGTTCTTTGAGAATGATGAAAATTTGATTGAAGCTCGTGACGAAGATGTTGCAGAGTTGTTGATATCAACAAGAATGCCTGCTGCTGCTGCATCATCTATGAATAGTAGTGTTGAAAAGCGACAACGCTTTCCGATGGAGAGAGACGATGGCTGGATGGAGATTGAGATAGGAGAGTTTTATTCTGGCCAAAGTGATGATGACTATTGCTTGGTGGAGATGGGTGTCAAGGAGATCGAATCAGGGAGTTGGAAGTTTGGGCTTGTTATCCATGACATAGAGATTCGGCCTATCCAACCGAAACCCAATTAAAACAAATTTGGTGATACTATCTTGATTCTCTATCTTATTATGTGGAGTGATTCTTTGCAATTGATTCAAGAGTGACAATCAGGAAAGGATTAATCTTTTGGATCCCCCTATTCAAGATGTGAGTTATCTACTTGTCTAATTTCAGAACATTTGAGTCCCATATATAAGTGGCGCCATTAGCTCAATCTTCTCTGTTCCTAGGCTGTGATCTTTCTTGGTCAGCAAAAGCGCTCCTGATCGAGTTTAGTTCGGATGATTGTAATTTACCTTAATCAATCGATCTCTATCAACAAAAGAAAATTTATTAAGTAAGTCAAATATTTCTGCTGATCTAGGCAGGCCTTCAAGTAATTTCATCAACTGTCCAGTCCAGCAAAGGTATAAACTCTTATGAATTTCAGCTGTGAGCGCAGTAGGCCAGTAGCTAAATTTAGGAGTCATCATTTGACCCTTTTGGCCCTAAACCCGCCCTAAGCCTGTCCGGCCAGTAGGGCCGAAGTCCGACCCGGCCTGACCCTTTCTCAAATAGGGTAGGGTATGGGCCATGCAAATGAAGCCCAGCCCGGCCCTTTAAGCCCTAATAATTTTCTATTTTTTTTATTTTTTAAATATGTTTCACTTTTTTCTTTGTAATTGATTTCCTAAGCTTTATTTTCTTTAATTTTTGTTTCTATTGTTAATTAACAATTAACACTACTAGCAAAATAGGCATCTCACACAGATTTAACTCATACAGATTTTATAAAGCCACAGATATCTGTGTGAATTAGCAATATGTACACATAACCGTGTGAGACAAGCATAGTTGGGCCCACAAGAGTTTATGGAATAATAATAACCACAGAAGTCCGTGTCAACCAACATTAGAGACAGACTTCTGTGTGAAAACTAAAATACTTTATGATCTACTCACACGGTTGTTTGTGTAAAACCTAATTCACACATAATTCTATATATAACAAATATTAGTCTATTAAAAAATTGTTGTTTTTTTATGCTATATGAATTATATAGGGACAGTCTTCTGTGGCTAAAACTTTTTGACACAAATATCCATATGAAATGAGCATCACACACACACACACACACACACACACACACACACATATATATATATATATGTATGAGATGAAGATACAGACATCTGTGTGAGAAAAATACACACATACGGATGTCTGTAGCAACTTGATCCATTAAACAATTGAAAATTCATTTCACACAAATTTCTGTAGCAATTTGATCCATTAAACTACTTCATTTACTCCATCATCACTCTCTCTCTCTCTCTCTCTCTCTCTCTCTCTCTCTCCTCTCACTTTGTCGTCTTAAAAATGAACATAAGTCACAAAGTCAAAGTTCTAGCTTCATCATCTGAATCATCTTCAACCAATTCATCTTCGTCTGAATCCACCTTGAGTACAGTCACAGAGTCTTCAGCAGCCTCTTCTTTATCTAAATCTGACAAAATCCATTTCACGAGGTACTTGTCAACTCGACTAAATATCTTTTGTTCTTCCATAGTCATTGGTTCTTCAGCATCGATGCCGGTGCGGATCTCGTCGTCCTATAGTAGTTTCTTTGGCGGTGGAGATTTTGTGCGAAGATTGGGTCCAGGCAGACTACCATAAGAGACGTGGCGACAGGTAAACGCAATTTGAAGTGTTTGTGTAGATCTGATTTCGTTACTTTCATTTTTCAATACATTGTTGAATGGGTTTTGTAAGGTTATGAGGAGAGAGAAGTGTTTGTGTATATAGGTTTGATATGGAAGAGTTTTGAACCGAATAGTACATTTATAGATCTATTTTGCAAGACGGGGGATTTGGATTTGGGTATTCAGTCTATGGTGATATGGTGAAGGCTAAGGTGTCGCTGAATTTGTTTGCTTTTACTTCTTTGATTGATGGGAACTATAAGGCTGGTAGTTTGGAGGTTGCAATTGGATTGCTTAAGGGAATAAAGAAATCATTAGTTTTACCAAATGGATAACCATTTTCCTGATTTGATTTCTATATTTCTGCAAGAGAGTAAAACCAATTGGTCCAGGACCACCACCACAACTGCCTCACGCTCTGCGAACGCATAGAGAGAGCGAAGAAGGACGCGATCAAGAAAGCAGTGTGTGCCGTGGAGCTAATGGTGGGGCGGTGAATGGTGGATGCAAGAGTTGAGCACCGTCACTCATTCTATGAACACCGTCACCATTAATTGTGTTAATGTTTAAAGTCAGCGGTAGCCAAACCTTTGTTAACGCTGGTCCGATGGGCGGACCGCTATTTGTGATGTTTCTCAGAGCTTCCGCTACCTGTCAAGTAAAATACATAGGGCGTCAGAGGGAGACCACGTTGGGCGGTCTTCACTTCTCCGATGCCTAAGTTAGTCAATGTATTTATGTTGACAAAGTAACAGTAGGTAAGTATTAAATGCATAATTAATGAGGAGAGAAGAGAGAACCTTTTATAGGTGAAGAAGGAGATGAACTTCTTCATGTTTTTGATGTGGGACTGATGTGCTTCAGTCCCCAGCTTCAGGAGCTTCTGATGTTGTCTTGGCGCGGCGCGTGGCAGCGCGTCAACGGTGCTCTGGGGGTGAGTCGGGGCTCAGGCGGTAGCCTGTCTGGCTGTGTTTCCGTAGGTCACTCCTTTGGCGGGAGATGGTACCACTGGCGGTAGCATGAGCGTGGCCCATTATAGCTCATTATGCTTGCAAATGCCTATGTAAGTACAAATTGATTTTGAAAATATATCTTTTTTCAATGCCATCACTCTGTCACACTGAAATCTGTGTGAGTTAGCAAGATATTTCACACTGATTAAAATATTAAAATATTATTTTGAACTCACACGGATTGATCTAAATTTAATTATGCATGTTGATCGATAGTGGGGCCCACGATAAATATTCACACGGGTACTCCCAAAATTGTGTGAATAGAGCATTAGTGCCCCCTCCGAAGGCAACCGGAAAACAATCCGTGCTTGCACCGTAAGTGAAACCCTTTACACACTGAAATCCGTGTGAAATAGCCTTATTTCACACATATTTAAATCTGTGGGTAATTGATATTTTGCTAGTAGTGTAATTTTGGGAGATTTAGAGACATAGTTAATTGAATATAACCCACCTTAACTAATATTTATAAATGTTATAAGTTAATTCCAATATATATGTATGTATGTGTGTGTGTGTGTGTGTATTAAATATGATCAACAAAAATAATGAGTCTTGTATTACCTATATAATCATTGAGCCACATTTTGAGAAAGAAAAAAAAAGGATTAATTACAGTTTACCCCCCTGAGGTTTGGGGGTGTCATCATTTCACCCCCCAAACTCTCAATTTCACTTTTTTACCCCCTGAACTTTCCAATTTCAATCAGTCGTGTCCAATTTCTCCTATTCCGTCCAAATTGGACTTTAACTCTGACTTTTGAGGGGTAAAATGGTCATTTAAAGAAAAAAAAAAAAAAATTCGTTTTTTTTTTTTTTTTTTTTTCTGTTTTTTTTTATTTATTATTTTGTCTTCAACCTATACATCACAAGTTATAATAGGTTTATAAAAACAAAAAAATACTCTAAGTGGTTGAAAGCCTCTTGCTGGTCTACGATATTTGTGATATATCTCCGATAAAGTGAAGAATTTTAGGATATATCCCCAATAAAGTGAAGAAATATCTGTAAAAAATAATTTTACACTTTATCTGTAAATAAATATCTGTAAAAAATGATTTTACACACTCGCTGGTCTACGATATTTGTGATATATCTCTGATAAAGTGAAGAATTTTAGGATATATCCCCAATAAGGTGAAGAAATATCTATAAAAAATAATTTTACACTTTATCTGTAAATAAATATCTGTAAAAAATGATTTTAAACAGATATTTCTTCACTTTATTGGGGATATACAGATATTTACAGATAAAGTGTAAAATCATTTTTTACAGATATTTCTTCACTTTATTGGGGATATATCCTAAAATTCTTCACTTTATTGGAGATATATCACAAATATCGTAGGCCAAAAATGATTTTACACAGATATTTCTTCACTTTATTGGGGATATACAGATATTTATTTACAGATAAAGTGTAAAATTATTTTTTACAGATATTTCTTCACTTTATTGGGGATATATCCTAAAATTCTTCACTTTATCGGAGATATATAATAAATATCGTAGACCAGCGAGCGGCTTTTAACCACCTAGAGTATTTTTTTATTTTTATAAACCTATTATAACTTGTGGTGTATAAGTTGAAGACAAAATAAAATTAAAAAAAAAAAAAAACGAAAAAAACAGAAAAAAAAAAAAAAAAAAATGAATTTTTTTTTTGTCTTGAAATGACCATTTTACCCCTCAAAAGTCAGAGTTAAAGTCCAATTTGGACGGAATAGGAGAAATTGGACACGACTGATTGAAATTGGAAAGTTCAGGGGGTAAAAAAGTGAAATTGAGAGTTTGGGGGGTGAAATGATGACACCCCCAAACCTCAGGGGGGTAAACTGAAATTAATCCAAAAAAAAATAATGTATTTCTTTTTGTTAAACAAAATAAGGCCATTTTCTGCCCATTTCGGCCATATTAAGAAGGCCGGCCCGACCCGGCCCTTTCAGCTCTAGCGACTCGAGCCTTTCGAGCGGGAAAGGGTACGTTAGCAATTAGCATATTTAAGTCCCGGCCCGACCCTACCTGGCCTTAAATTTTGTTGACTTTGACTAGGCCCCGACCCTAATTAAGCCCTAAAATTTAGGGTAGGGCCGGCCCATGATGACCCCTAAGTAGCTTAGACATAACTGATGTTCTCCACCGTTAGAGTCTTACAACTAACCTAGTTGGAAATGTTCTTTTCTTTTTTTTTTGAGAAAGAAATGTTCTTTTCAATCGTACTTGAAGTAATTCTAAATTCCTAATTCGCATCCCAATTCTCTCATATGTACTCTTCCACTTCATAAAACCTCGACCTTGAGTTCTGCTTAAATTTGACTTGGTAGATATTACTAAGAACAAAAATGAGTTAAAAGACACCCATTAACGTACGTATTAATTTGAAAGTGTCAACATATGAATCCAACAATATTTAACCTAGTGTTGAATGTGCATCTTGATTCTTGAAACTCAAAACTCCATTATGGACGAATACTTCTTCCGTCCGATTTCACTGCTGAATTGATTGAAGAGTCTACAGATCTTTGGCTCATCTTAATGATTTCCGTTTGGTCCCTGAATCATGGTTTATATTTCCAAACTATTTGACAAAACGGAGTGAATGTAGAATCCAAAAATAACAATCACCAAATTAACCCTAATTGTTTAATTTTCCCTGAATTCATAATTTTTTTTTTTTTTTGGACCTGCAATGAGAATAATTCACTATAGATACGCGCATTACCGACTATGAGACTGAGATTGAAACAAGGGAGTGCCATATATTTACTGCTGCAATTAGAAGCTAAAAATAGAAGCAAATTACGGGCCACTCAAGTTTTGAACCATATTTGGCTTTTCAATTCAACTAGCTACCGCGAGGCCGCCCATACCCTTCTTTGAACCAACGACATATATCCAGTTTTCTTTTAATTCATATCATATCATCTCATCACCTTGAATTCAATTCAATTCAACACAACTGTTGGTGTATGCATGAAACTACGCACACATTTGACGTAATTAACTCCTCCTCGATCTACTTAACTTGCATGAAAACATCATATGGCGGGGCACAAGTAGAACGGTCAATACCAAAACTAGTTGAGAGTCGTCAAGAGGAGAGATGGCATCTTCATCAAACAAGAAAACATTGCCTAACTCACCATCATCCGTCGGCCGGCCACCGTCATCATCTGTCAAATTTGCTCGCCGGACGTCGAGCGGGCGTGTCATGAGCTTGTCCCGGGACGATGACCTGGACATGAGCGGAGAAATGTCGGGTGAAAATGACTACATCAATTACACGGTGATGATGCCGCCGACGCCGGACAACCAGCCTGGAGAGGAAGCCAAGGCCGACAGTACTGCGGGGACTTACTCTGCCTCACGGTTCGGGACAGAGCCGAGACGACGGAATGATGGTGGCGGCGGCGGCGGCGAAGCGTCGAAGATGGATAGGAGAATGTCGGTGATGAGCTCATCTAATAACAAATCAATATTGTTGAGAAGCCAAACTGGGGACTTTGATCACAACCGTTGGTTATTCGAGACAAAGGGAACGTACGGCATCGGAAACGCGTTTTGGTCGCAGAAGGACGAGGACTCGTATAATGGGCCCACAGGCGATATGAACATGCAGGACTTTATTGACAAGCCATGGAAGCCACTCACCAGGAAGGTTTCAGTTCCTCCTGCTATTCTCAGCCCTTACCGGTAACTTTTTTTTTGTTTCCTTATTTTTGTTCAAACAAGGGTAACTAACTATTTGATTCAATATTGTTTTCCTTCGTTATGGATCAAATTAATTAACCGGTGCTTTTGTAATCTACTGTAGGTTATTGGTGGTGATTCGTCTGATAGTACTTTCCTTTTTCCTAGTGTGGCGAGTACAGAATCCAAACCCAGATGCAATGTGGCTATGGGGGATTTCCATAGTTTGTGAGATTTGGTTTGCGTTCTCATGGCTACTAGACATACTTCCCAAAATGAATCCCATAAACCGTGCCACAGACTTGTCTGCCCTACATGACAAGTTTGAGCAGCCCTCGCCGCAAAACCCCACCGGAAGGTCTGACCTGCCTGGCGTCGATGTATTCGTGTCCACTGCCGACGCAGAGAAGGAACCACCGCTTGTCACAGCCAATACCATGCTCTCCATCCTTGCTGTTGATTACCCTGTGGAAAAACTTTCAGCCTACATTTCAGATGATGGCGGTGCCATTCTCACATTTGAGGCCATGGCCGAGGCTGTAGCCTTTGCTGAGGTACGTAATGCATTCTCGACAATGCATGAAATGTTAGTTGTATAGCTAATTAACTAATAGTACTGATGCAGGTCTGGGTACCCTTTTGCCGAAAACACAACATAGAGCCAAGGAATCCAGACAGTTACTTCAACAGCAAGGTAGACCCAACCAAGAACAAGAAGCGGCCCGATTTTGTCAAGGACAGGCGTTGGATCAAGAGAGAGTATGATGAGTTCAAGGTCAGGATCAACGGTCTACCTGATGTAATACGTAAGCGATGTGAAATGTATAACTGTAGAGAGGAAAGGAAGCTTACAAAGGAAACAAGTACTGGTGGATCAGCTCGATCAATAGAGCCATTGGGTGATAATGCTATTGATGAGCCAGGTTCCACAGTCCCCAAGGCCACGTGGATGGCCGACGGAACACACTGGCCGGGGACATGGCTGGAACCTTGTGCTGATCATAAAAAGGGAGACCATGCTGGCATCCTACAGGTGATGAGTAAGGTCCCAGATGTGGAACCCGTAATGGGTTTTCTTGACGAGAAAAAACTAGACTTCACAGGAGTGGACATTCGGGTCCCCATGTTTGCCTATGTGTCCAGGGAAAAGCGTCCTGGCTACGACCACAACAAGAAGGCAGGAGCCATGAATGCCATGGTTAGAGCATCAGCAGTATTGTCTAACGGCCCATTTATACTGAATCTCGACTGTGACCATTATATCTATAACTCCAAGGCTATAAGGGAAGGAATGTGCTTCATGATGGACCGTGGAGGAGATCGCATTTGCTACATACAGTTCCCTCAGAGATTCGAAGGGATCGATCCATCTGATCGTTATGCTAATCATAACACAGTCTTCTTTGATGGAAATATGAGAGCCTTGGACGGTCTGCAAGGGCCAGTGTATGTGGGAACTGGGTGCATGTTCAGGCGTTTTGCACTCTACGGCTTCCACCCGCCAAGGGCGCATGAGTACCTGGGGGTATTTGGCCACAAAAAAGCTCCAGCACCACAATATCAGACTATGGATTCTGTACGATTACGGCCTTCTGAAGAAGGAGACGAAGCAGCGCCTCTAGCAGAACACCCCGACTTGGGACTTCCAATCAAGTTTGGAAATTCTCAAGTATTCACTGATTCCATAGCTGTTGCTGAGTTTCAAGGACGGCCTCTTGCTGATCATGAAACAGTCAAGAATGGCCGCCCTCCTGGCGCCCTGCTAGAACCACGTCCCCCACTCGATGCACCCACTGTTGCCGAAGCGGTTGCTGTTATTTCCTGCTGGTATGTTTCTTCATTTAGCTTACTATTGCATATATCTACGTACATTAATTAATAATTCTATAATGTACGTACAGGTTTGAGGAAAACACCGAATGGGGAGACAGGATAGGTTGGATTTATGGATCGGTGACAGAGGATGTGGTGACAGGTTACCGAATGCACAATCGTGGATGGCGGTCTGTGTATTGCATAACCAAGCGTGACGCATTCCGCGGCACTGCACCTATCAACCTGACAGACAGATTGCACCAGGTGCTTCGATGGGCCACTGGTTCAGTGGAAATCTTCTACTCTAGAAACAATGCATTCCTGGCATGCCGACGCCTCAAGTTCCTACAGCGTATTGCATACCTCAATGTCGGCATTTATCCCTTCACCTCCGTCTTTCTGGTGGTTTATTGTTTCCTCCCTGCACTCTGCCTCTTTTCAGGACAATTCATAGTGGCAGGTCTAAATATTCCCTTCCTTTCCTACCTCCTTACCATCACGATATGTCTCATTCTTATCTCCATACTTGAAGTCAGATGGTCCGGCATTGGTCTTGAGGAATGGTGGCGTAATGAGCAGTTTTGGTGCATTGGTGGAACCAGTGCTCACCTTGCCGCTGTCATCCAGGGACTCCTCAAAGTCATAGCGGGCATCGAAATTTCCTTCACCTTAACCTCCAAGTCTGCCGGCGATGACGAGGATGACATTTACGCTGATCTTTACATAGTCAAATGGACAAGTCTCTTCATCATGCCAATATTAATCATAGTTACCAACATTATTGCAGCTGTCATTGGAATATCAAGGACCTTATACGCTGTCATACCCCAATGGAATAAGCTACTCGGAGGACTCTTCTTCAGTTTTTGGGTGTTGGCTCACATGTACCCATTTATGAAAGGCTTGATGGGAAGGAGAGGAAGGATACCTACCATCGTATATGTATGGGCGGGACTGCTCGCTATTACAGTGTCTTTGCTTTGGCTGACACTCAATCCTCCTGGCAGTGGTATGACTGGTGCTGGTGGTGGAGAGATAAAGATATGATAATAACAGTAATATTAATCTATACTAATAATGACACACATATGTCAACAAAAAAGAACACAAGTATACATAGCTACCACCAGTGAAGGTTTCATGTAGAGCTCTAGATGTTTGATCCCTGTAAATTTTCCAAACAATATACATGCATGTTAATGTACAAAAGAAAAATCCTACATTATTTTTGGTTTGAATTTTTTCCCAAAGCACATTAAGCTGAAAGTGTTGTAGGAGAATTCTAATTGTGTTTATTATTGATAATAGGAGCCCTTTATATAGGGTGTTACAAGGTACACAATAGGTAATAGAATCCGAATACAATTGAATACCTAGAATACTTTCCTATTACAACTCTAAACCCTAGTTTGTAGAGGCACACATTATGTCGACATCCTTCAACACTCCCCCTTGTGCCGCTCAAACTTGGTGATGACGCTTTCATTGTTGCCTCGTTAAAAACCTTGCCAGGTAACAAAAACCCTGTGGGACAAAAATAACCTGGTCGAATGACCAAAAGAGCACAACACGTCCTTCACTCTTCGAGATCTAACATGTAGACATCATACCTCCCCCCGATGCTCTTCATATGTTTCTCGAATGTGGATTTTGGTAACGACTTAGTAAATAAGTCCGCTACATTATCCTCATATCGGATTTGGTTCACTTCAATATTTAGAAGCGCTTGTTGTTGTTGATTGTAAAAGAACTTAGGCGATATATGCTTGGTGTTATCGCCCTTGATGAAACCTAATTTCATTTGTTCAATACAAGCTGCATTATCCTCATAAATGCATGTAGGTTCATCTGTGGTAGACTTCAAACCACAAGTTCCTCGAATATGTCTAACTATAGACCTTAGCCATATGCATTCTCGCACAGCTTCATGTAGAGCAATAATCTCTGCATGATTTGAAGAAGTAGCAACAAGGGTATGCTTTGTAGACCTCTAAGATATCGCAGTGCTTCCCATGATAAAGACATAACCTGTTTGGGAACGACCTTTGTGAGGGTCAGAGAGATACCATGCATCAGCAAAACCCATCAAGACATCGTTGTCATTTTGATGGAGGGGAGGAGGAGCACGGAAAGTGACGTTTTGCCTTGTGGAGTCCGATCACACACTTCTGTTATTTATTTTCTCTCTGTATGGATAAAACAAGCCCATATCAATCGTACCTCTCAAGTATCGAAAGATTGTCTTTACACCAATCCAATGGCAGCGTGTTGGCGCAGAACTGTGTCGAGCTAACAAGTTCACTGCAAATGAGATATCCGGTCTTGTGCATTGAGCTAAGTACAATAATGCGCCTATTGCACTTAGATAGGGCACTTCAGCCTCTAATAAGTCTTCGTCCTGATCCCTTGGACGAAATGGATCTTTTCCGGGCTCAAGACTACGGCCGATCATGGGAGTACTCACAGGCTTTGCTTTATCTTCGTCAAAGCTCCTTAGTAATTTTTGAGTATATGCTGACTGATGGATCATAATCCCATCACTACGGTACTCGAGCTCTAGTCCGAGACAAAACCGTGTTTTCCCAAGATCTTTCATCTCAAATTCAGATTTTAAGTATTTAGCAGTTTCCTTTAACAAATCTAGAGTTCCAATTAGGTTCATGTCATCGACAAACACTGCTACAATTGCAAATCCGGAACTTGTCCTTTTTATAAACACGCATGGGCATATTTCATTTTTGACATATCCCTTCCCAATCAAGTAGTTGTTGTGAAATTTTAATTAAAACTCGCAAGCGCACGAATCGTCGTTAGTATAGTGTGCAAGTACGAGGTCGTTCCAACTGAGGATTGATAATCAATTTAAATCCTAACCTAATTAATCCAAACACAAAAACACATAAACAATCAAACTAAAGAAGATATGGTTTTAAGGTTTTCGACTAAACAAATAATGTGAAAATTAAAGAAAGAAAGAAAGAAACAAACAAATAATGATAAAACCTAGGGTTTCGAAATCAACCACTAACAATCCTATTTATGTTTCGATGCAATTAACAGATTCTTTTGTTTATTTTGATGACAATTCCCGTATCTAAGTCCAGGTACGGCACTTAGACCATAGTTTTCCTTAAGTGTATGATTCTCTCCAGGTACGGCAAAGGTCGTATATCCTAACATGCAGTTTATCCAGGTACGGCATAAATTTAACACATAGGACTCATTACGTACTAGAAAACAAGAGAATCATGCAAACCATTACTTCAGGTACGACAATAATGTAATTCACAACTCTTAATCACAAGAAGCTAATTTGAATTATATTGCAGGTACGCCTCAAATTCATCTTCTAATTACTAGATGCAAAGCCCTAAGGTGATCAATCAAAGAACTTAAACATAAAGCATCAATTCAAATAGTGACTAAGAATTCATCATAAAGAAACTATAAATCCATCAATATAACATTAAAGTACATAAATAATCATGATAGGGCATCATCTTAACCCTAGAAAAAGGTTTAGCAAAAGATAACTAAATAAAACATAGGAAAGACATAAAAAGAATGGAAGGGAAAAAGAAGGGGAAGATGGATGAGTCGTCTCTGCTCCTTAGGCGTCTACATTGTGCTCCCGAGACTCTCCCTCATGTAAATTCGTGCTCCCTTACATAGGGAAGATTTCTGCTCATCTTTGGCTTCATGTTTCCTTGTAAGATTTGGATTTGGATTTCTTTCTTCATTTGGAATGGGAAAAGCTTGAAATATCTCTTGTAGAGGTAGGAATAAGTTCATCATTGAGTCCTCATCTGAATTAACTTCCTTGAAACATTAGGATTGACCACCTTGTGTCACGGAACTTGAGTTCTCCAAGAATGGTTGTAAATTCCCGAGCAGATTTCCTGTCCGACCTATCTTCACTCAAATAATCATAACTTTCTCCAGAAGTATCGAAATCGAGATCCGTAAAATTCTACAGAAAGTAGACACCCGTAGCTTTCCATGCATATAAGGGTCATTGTCTGATTCGATGTGGGTAACTCCCAGTAATTCGGCGAAGTTGGATGTTCTGCAGAGACAGATTCTGGAACCTGGGCGTCTTTCAATCCTAGTTAGCTCATTTTAGCTTCTTTTCTTCTCTTTATGAGACAAACCTACAAAAACACTGTAACAACATAAATGACTCGAAATAAGGAGGACTAAGCATAAATACTAAGATTAAGAGGCAAAGAAATATAGGAAAATATGAGCACATCAGTAGTCACTTAGACGACTATACCACATCCGTCCGGATTGTTTCAATCCATATAGTGAGCATCTCAATCTTATTGAAAACGCGCTCCGTGGTTTAGAGTCACTTGACTTGGGTAATTGAAGTCCATCTAGAACCTTCATATATATCTCTGAATCTAGATCCCCATAGAGATATGCTGTAACCACATCCAAAAGCTGCATGTCAAGTTTTTCGGAAACTACCAAACTGACAAGGTAGCGGAACGTTATAACGTCCATTACGGGAGAATATGTCTCCTCGTAGTCGATTCCAGGGCGTTGTGAGAAACCTTGCGCCACAAGGCGAGCTTTGTATCTAACAACCTCATTTTTCTCATTACTCTTTCTAACAAAGACCCATTTATGGCCAACAGGCTTTATATTTGGGGGTGTCAGCGTTATAGGCCCAAATACATATCTCTTTGTTAGTGAATCCAATTCAACCTGGATCGCATCTTTCCATTTAGGCCAATCTGCTCTTCGTTGACATTCTTCAACGGAGCGAGGTTCGATGCCATCGTGTTCTATAATTCCTTGAGCGATACAATAAGCAAATATATCATCAAGGATAATAGAATCTCGATTCAACGTCTCATGTACACTAGTGTAATTCATGGAGATCTCCATATTCCCTGGAATTGGTTCTACCATTAGAGCGTCCCCCAATGATGTCTCTTGGACATAACCATAATCCGGAATATCTTCATGAGACGGGTTATTTGTGTCGATGATTAATGGATCTCTTTGTGCCAAACTCGCTTTCTTTATTGGGCGAGAATCCATCGAACTTTTGGGCCTCCCACGTTTCCTTGCTGGGAGCCCGGCCTGAGCCACATTACCATCACTATTAGTGGTGGCGCCATGCCCATGATTTTTAGGGACATCAATCCTTGCAGGCACGTTTGCAGCAGGTATATATGATGTAATACCCTGAAAATTCAAATTAATTTCCGATGACCTTTTGGAAATGATTTCGTGGTCATAGGCACGAGTACGAAGTTTGGAGAGGTGGTGGAATTAGTTCGAACGATTTTATTTCAAAAACGAACGTTATTTAGGGGGTCGTGAAAATCGACTTTTTATACGTTCAAAATTTGGGGAAACGTTCTTCATGAAAGTTGTAGAGCTCGTCGATACGATCTCGTGCATATGTGGAACGCAATATTCGGAGTTCGTATGAATAAGTTATGAATTTTTAAAAATTGGTATTTTTCTATAAATAGATGAAAAATCCGAATTATTTCATTAAGGACGAAATTTTCTCTTTTTTGCGTTTTGGTCCCTCGGAATTCTCCGTTCTCTCTCTTCAGAATTGCCGGAACCCGACCGACCCGACCCGACATTTTCTCCCTACTCCGGCCACGACCCGGCCCTCACCGTGATCGCCGCAAGCTGTCCAGCCGCCTGGTGCCCTCCACTTGCCCCGCCGTCGTCCCCAGAGCTGGATCGAAGGAGCCCCAGCTGTGCGAAACCCGACCCGGCCCGAAAACCTATTTTCCGGCATCACCTCGGCCGATCCTTCTCGATTTTGGAAACGTCTCCTCCTGCTGATCATCCTCATATCCTCCTTGCATCACGATTTGAAGTGTAGAGCGAAAGAACAAGCGTTGAAGATTGACGGCTCTGATTTGATCTGGAAACGTGATCAGACGGCCAAGATGGATCCAACTTCCAAGCTTGATCCAGGACGATCTAGACCGAATCTCACTTAGCTCCAGGTATGAAAGTCGATCAACCCTTCATTTTGAACCAGTTTGTAGTTGGTGACTTTGCCATCGGAGGTGGTTGACCCGGCGTTGACCGCCGCTGTTGACCACCGGTTGACCCGCCGCTTGTGGAGGCACGTGGCGGCGCGTCCGGTCTTATTTTGGTGTTCTGTTCTCAGTTTATTAATCTACGCATCGATACGGTCGTTTGAATATATCGTAAGGTCATTTTGGAGAAAGTTGATGCATGCTACGGTTTCGGTTTTTACGCATTACTTTCGGTTTACGATCTGCGAAGATCTGACCATCGGTTTTGCTTCAAATTTAGATATGTTGATCGTATGACTGTCCCGATGACTTTGTGTGGTCACGGGCGAAGATCTGACCGTTGGATCTTCGTATAATTGTGAAATTGTGATTCAGAAGGCGATTTGTGAGAATCCGACCGTTGGATTTTCGTATAATTTTGTGGAGATGTTTGTAAGGGTAATTCAAGAAGATCTCACCGTTGGATCTTAGTGATAATTTTGGAGGATGATCCTAAGGGCGATCCGTGAGGATCCGACCGTTGGATCATCATTTAATTTCGATACAACCGTTTGATCATCAATTAATTTCAATCCGACCATTGGATTGACGTATATGTGTGGTTTATGAATCATTTACTAAGTTAAGACCGTATCTGATTAGGTGATTGACGGTTTGAGTTGGCGAACGATTGTGAATCGTATTTTGAGCTGTGAAGAAGACGCAGCGGGAATTAGAGGTGAGTAAACCTCACATGGTTCATATTACGAACCGAATACGTTTAATTAATTATTTTCTCGTAATTGTGTGAAAATATTTAAGGAATAAATATTTGTTTTAAAATCATATGGACTTGATCAACTACAGTCCATAGGTAAGTAAAATGATTTTAACTATACAAATAAATTTCACGATTTCTATGCTTAAACTATAGTTGGTATTAATAGGCATTCCTGTGTGAATGTCTATGTATATATATTATTTACGTGAAATAATATGTATTGTTGGAATTGTGAAATAATATGTAATTGTTGGAGTTGTGAAATAATATGTATTGTTGGAGTTGTGTTGAGTTTATTGTTGAAAAGCAACATATTATGAGAGGTATTGAGTTTATTGTTGAGAAACAATATATTGAGAGAGGTATTGAGTTTTATTGTTGAGGAACAATAAATTGTTGTGATTTGTGGAGATCAGTAGGTCACGGGGTGACCATGGCATACTATCAGTGAACCACGCTCTCGCGCCGGGTAGGTGGAACTGATAGTATTAAATCGTGAACCACGCTCTCGCGCCGGGTAGGTGGAAACGATCAGTTAGAGCTCTAGTCTGTCTGCCAATTGTTGAGTGGTGTTGTGAGGGAAATGTTGAGGTTACTTGAGACTGTGAGTTGTCATGTATGAGTAATGTTGAGGTTACTTGAGACTGTGAGTGGTCATGTATGAGTAATGTTGAGGATACTTGAGACTGTGAGGGGTCTTGTGTGAGAAATGTTGAGGATACTTGAGTCTTTTAAGTATGAGTTTTTTTAAAGAAAGTCTCTAGGGTATTCTTTCTTTTATGTGCCTTGTATTTTGGAGTTACTTTGTGATTGTGTGGTTGTTTACTTGAGTTATAAGAATTGTAATTTAATAAATCAACAATTCATTCTTGTTTACTCATACGAGCTGTCAAAAGCTTACCGGGTTTGGTGTTGTTGCAATCCCGGTACACTATTCAAACTGTGTAGCGGGTACTACTACAGGTCAGGACAATCAGGAAGGTGATCAAGCTGCGTAGAGTAGCTGCAAGTGTGTTATTCTTATTTTCTTTTGTGAGATGTGTTATGCTTATTTAGAGCTTTACAATTTTACTTGTGAGAGTGAATTGTAATAATAAACTCGAGGTTTCCGAGATTTTATATTCGAGTGGCGAGTGGTGTGTTTGTTCTGAAAAAAAAAAATCAGAATGTTTAATTGTTTAAGTTGTTTAATTCATGTTTCGGATTTGAATTTGTTATTCAAAATTTAGGGCGTGACATGTGATCTTGTCACTTTAGCGATATCAGAAAACTCGTCAGGCATAGAGTCTGCTACGTTCTGAAGATCGAGAATTCTCCGCACTTCAATTTCGGACTGTGCGGTTCGGGGATCAAGATGAGACAAAGTGGGGACAGACCACGACAATTCCTGTCGTTCCTGTTGAACATTATTGTTCTTATCTCCCCCTAACGACGGGAAGACTGTCTCATCAAAGTGACAATCCGCAAATCTAGCGGTAAATAGATCGCCTGTCAAGGGTTCTAAGTAGCGGATAATAGTTGGAGAGTCATATCCAACATAAATGCCTAATCGTCTTTGAGGACCCATTTTGGTGCGCTGTGGCGGCGCAATTGGCACATAAACTGCACACCCAAATATGCGTAAGTGTGAGACGTCAGACTCATATCCAGTAACTAACTGGGACGCAGAAAAGGGTTGTGTGGCAGTAGGCCTCAGACGAATAAGCACAGCTGCATGCAATATTGCATAGCCCCAAGCAGAAACAGGGAGATTGGTGCGCATAACCAATGCTCTAGCAACCATTTGAAGTCTTTTAATGGCAGCTTCTGCTAGACCATTTTGGGTGTGAACGTGAGGAACAGGGTGTTCAACCTCAATCCCAATGGACATGCAATAGTCATGAAAAGTTTTTGATGTAAACTCTCCAGCATTGTCAAGACGAATTGACTTAATGGGATGATCAGGCGGTGAGCCCGTAACTTAATGATTTGTGCTAGGAGTTTAGCAAATGCATCATTTCGTGTGGACAAAAGCATGACATGTGACCAGCGTGTCGATGCATCAACCAACACCATAAAATATCTAAATGGTCCGCAAGTTGGTTGGATAGGTCCACAAATATCACCTTGGATTCTTTGTAAGAATGATATATTTTCTTTGGTGTCCTTTGCATAGGATGGTTTAGATCCTAACTTTGCTAATGAGCAGGCTTTGCAAAACGAATGATGGGCTTTGGAAGCAACCAAGGAAGAATTTAGTTGTACCACGAAGTCACAATTGACTTTAGAAGTAGAAAAAGGAACCAAGGAGGCATTAGTGGTGTCAATGCCACTGTTAGGCCGCAGGGGTAGGCGGCTTTGGCTCTACCTTGGACCAAATTTTGGTTTTGACTTCTTTTCGTTTTGAAGAATGAATGTCCGTGTGAAGTCTTTAGTATACGGATCATCATATCACGACCTGGGTGTCCCAAACGATCGTGCCAAAGCCTATATGTGTCAGAATCCCATAAGTCATCTCTCATGACATGGTTAGATTCAACGACTCGAATAGTGGTTGCATACAACCCACTAGAGCGACACATAAGTTTCTCTAATACTCGTTTATGTCCGTAGTCATTAGAGGTGATGCAAAGGAACTCTTGTCCATTCTCACAATGTGTTTCCACATGAAAACCATTGGCTCTTATATCTTTAAAACTCAATAGGGTTCTTCCAGCCCTTAGAGCATATAGAGCTTCTGTGACATTAATACTTGTGCCATTTGGCAACATAAATTGAGCTGGTCCTCGACCATGAATCAATTGTGATGGTCCAGCCATCGTAGTCACAGAAGATCGACTAGGCGTCATCCATAGAAATAGTTGCCTATGTCGCAATATAGTATGTGTGGTGCCACTATCAACAAGGCATTCCAACTCTCCAGGAAACATATTGAAAAATAATAAAGTTCGAAATTAAACACATGTCCATGACATTGAATAATAATACGATACTTTATTAATAAATATAGCCAATGATTACATCAAAGGTTCCAAAAAGTCTAATCCAAAATAAAGAAAATCAAACTGAGACACATGGTCACTCTATCCGTTTGGTAACTCCAATCAAATATGACCAGGAAAGTAGAGAGAGATGTTGGTGGAGCGAGGCTCGCTTAAGTACCAATTATCTCAATGACTTTCCTAGACATCATATTTTATTGGGTGCGCCACATAAGAAAGAGTTGATACAATTGTCATTTATTGACCAAGGCTTATTTGCCATTACAAAAATTCTTGGAAAATAAAAGGACTATGTACATACCTCCAATAATATGGAGTATTTACTGCGTCACCAAGCATAAGTAACACCCACTTTGGGACATCCACAAGGCATGGCAAGGCCCAACCGAGACATGCATCGTGTAGCCCTATGTTCAGGCTACGCGGCGGTATCCGGAAGTCGCAAATCCGCCACCGGGAAGCCACCTTCCCGCCCTTGCCAACATGCCACCACAACATAGCTTTCTACATGTTAAATAGACTAGAATAGTAACTTTGCTTGTCCCACATCGAAGAATAAGTAGAGGAGATGGCTTCCTTGCTCTATAAAAGGAATG